>NC_071394.1:53815586-54117203 GCF_022682495.2 Desmodus rotundus | reverse complement strand
GGGTGGTGCCAAAGCGGGCTCTTCCGCAGGGGATTCACCAATCACACCTCGAGGGTGGGCTAGCGGCTCGAGCCTGATTTTTGATTGGCCTAGACCTGCTCTAGTCTCAGGAAGTTAATTTCCTGTCACAACGGCGCCCGGCGTTTTTTGTAAACTAGGTAACTCCCGATTAGGAGCGGAGAGAGATACCTAAGACATAAGTGATTGGAACTTGACTCTATTATTCAAGGGTAACACTTTAGACCCTAGTATTCACCTAACACACTACTACGCGAGCACAAACCAAAACTGTTAGAACTGTTTTACTTTCGTGCTTCTCCGACCTTAATTTGCATCAGAATAACCCCCGGGACTTGTTAAACACAAGTTGCCGAGCTTCACCAAAGTATCAGTTATATAGGTCTGGATTCGAATTGGCAATTCTAACAAGTTCCCAGGTGATGCTGAGGTGGCTTGTCTGGGGACTACATTTTGATAATCACCACTCTAGAATAGAAAAAAGCTATAGAATGCAATTTATTCTAAACTTTGAAATCTATCTACAACTTGCGGGGGGGGTGGAATTTGGTTATATTGTGTTTCTCTATGTAGGTTTTAGTACATGAGTGTATTCACTTTATGGAAATTCCCTGAACGTGACTTATACACTTTTCAATAGTGTGTGTCATATTTGAATAAAAAGTTTACCTTCAAAACCGTACTGTTTATAACACAGCCAACATTATCAAAGCCTTTATGTATTTTAAATTGACACATGATTGCCTTAAGGCTATAGTTTAAATGTTGTCATTAAAGCACTTTATTATAGCCATTAAGAATTCTTAGGTTGGGTCCTGGCCTGGTAGCTCATTTGGTTGGAGCATTGTCCCCATACACCAAGGTTGCAGGTTCAGTCACGGTCAGGGCACATACACTAATCAACTAATGCATGCATAAATCAATCAATTAAAAAAAAGAATGCCTAGGTTGGAATGTCTTCTACCAGTTACCCACTAGCTGTGTGCCTTAGGCAAATTATGCCTCACTTTTTTCTTCTGTATATTAGGCACAATACTAAAGCCCTCATCTTTGGCTTATGGGGAGGATTAAAGGGCTTAATAAATGGAAAGAGTTTAGAAGGAAGCCAGGAATATAATAAGTGCTCCATTAATACTAGCTGAACAAATGGGACATTTGTGCTATCTGGAAAGAGGGTGATGAGTCAGAAGGGATGCATCCTTCAGGCTCTAATGGTCCCATGGAAAGTCCCGTTTTTAAACAATACAGAGGAATAGGGTCTAAGGGGGTGAAGGTTAAGGTGCATTATGAACATAGCAAACAAACCCCAAGTTTCCAAAGTGAAACTTTTTTTTTTTGTCATGCAAGGCTCTCAAATGGGGCCTGCTTCTTCCTTTCCTCCAAGCCTCCTCTTAGGGAGTTAAGGGTTTTTCTTAGGTATGTCAACCAATTCGTTCAAAGCCATCAAGTAAACATGGCATATTTTTATGTGGTTTCAACTTACTGAAAGATTTAGGAAAATGAAACAGTTTTTCAATTATGTATAATGAAGTAGAATTTTTAAATACATATTTTGATTAGGATTTAATCATAACCACCAACGGAATTTTTGTTTAGGGTTACTTCTAGCTATATACTGCATTCTCTGGCCCCTTCCCTTACTGGTATTTCATTGAAGGAAAATTAAAAAACTGGACTATTTGGGTGGGTCAAAAAGTTATTTTAAAATCCCATCCCAGCAGAAGGTCAATAATGCAGAGTTTTATTGGGTTGTGGGCTAGAAAAAAAGGCCTGGAGCAGGAGGTCTATCATTTAAAAAAAATGTAATTGTTAAACCTGCCCATCAGGATAGATGGCAGAGTTATTCTCCTGAAATAGTAGTTTGACATTGCTATCATCAGAAAACTCAACTGTGATTAGTGTAAACCAGATGCAATAAAACTTACAATATATGAAGTTCTAATAACACTTTGGCCATATATATTTTAATTTCATGGCATGATAGATAAATCAAACATATGGCACTTCAGTAAAATTTGTATGTAATTGATAAACAGTCTGTGATGGGAATTTTTTTTTTTGGCAGAAAAGTTTATAAGGTGTCATTCCTTTCATGATTGCTTTTAAGGGGGTGGATACTAGTAGTTCAAGGTGAATGAAGGGGTGGGTGGGAGGGATAATCTTGAGTTTGATGATTTTTAAAGTCACCCCTTGGGTAAAATTAGGAAATTATATTTCTTGCAAACTTGAGTTTATACAGAGAGATCTGATCAGATTACTGGGGAGGAGTAGAGAGGGGCCATAGGAGGAGGTTGCCCAAGGCAATGATAAACAGTCCAGGGTGGGGTTGGCTGAGAAGCTGAATGCCTCCTGTGTGCATGGAATTACCGGCCAGAAGACTTAAACAGAAGGAGGGCAGAGACTGGCTCTCTTTCTCCTCCTTGAGGATGCTTGGATGATTGTGCTGTACCCGCCTATGTTTCCCAAAGAACGGTATTTTAAATGGGAAAAGGAACTCTGGGCACAGCCTAGGATTGGTCTGGCGTGGAAAAGGGTGGCAAAGTTGTTTTTCTTTGAGGGTTCTAGAGGGAATGGTTTCTGAGGCAGGGGCCTGCTATTCTTCCAAAATTGTGTAGCTTTTGTATCTTACGTTATTTTAGTTTGTAAACTAACCTTGTAGAAATAAGATACCATATTTTGCTATGTATAATGCACTTTAATCCATGAATTAGTACATGGGTAGTACTAATTCTGTATCTATAAAAATGTTTTAAATTCTTTTATTCATGCTTATGCATTAAAAGTATAACTCTAGAAAGCAATAATTATATCTGTATGCAAAATAATACTCTAGAATATGATAATAGGTTTTGTCTCTAAATATAAATAAACAAATAATTGAATTAAAAAATTAAAATGAGAGATTTTTTTCCTGAAAGTTTGGGCAAAAAATGTATGTGCACATTACACATGGAAGCACTTTATACAACATGGGTGCACATTATACATGAAAGCGCACTATATATGGCAAAATATGGTAATTAAAAACTAACAGGGGAAATGATAAAGGAACTCAAGGAGTTAAATATTTAACTTAATGATAGAGGAGTTAAAGATTTTAGCCTTAATTGATAGGCTTAAGTGGCTACACATGTGGAAAACTGTTATTCCAAAATTGTGTAGCTTTTGAATAAACACTCCTTTCTTTTTTCACCCCTGCTTCCAGAATTTTGCCTGGAGGGTGGTGGCAGGCAGCAGGACCTCAGGACCTCCCTTGTTGTTTGGTAACAGACTGACATACATAATTGCTACAGTTATTTTTAGTTAAAGCGCTGCTGTGAGGGGAGGTATTTGACTATTTATTTATTTGTTTGTTTATTTTATTTTGGTGATGATCCTAAGATGACAACAGGAAAGCAAAGACTGAAGTTTTAGGGAGGCAAATGTGACTTCCTATAATGAGTGCTTTCTAATGATTAGAGCTTTCCCACAATAAAGTACTGACAGGTAATGTTTCTCACCATTAGAGTCACTGATGTAGTGGCTGGATACCATGAGCATGAGATACTGTGGAAAGATTCTGCTGTGGACTGAATTGTGCCTCTCCCCTCATTCGCATATTGAAGCCCTAGTCTTTAAGGTAACTATACTTGGAGATAGGGCCTATAAAGAGTTAAGTAAAGTTAAATCAAGTCTTAAGGGTGGGACCCTGATCTGTTAGGATTAGTGTCCTTTTAAGAAGTGAGGACACAGTGAAAGGTGGCCATCTGCAACATCTGCAAGCCAGAAAAGAGAGACTTTACCAGAAACCAAATCAACCAGCACCTTGATCGTGGACTTCCCAGGCTTCAAACTGTGAGAAAATAGATTTAAGCCACCCAGTCTATGGTATTTTGTATGGCAGCCCAAGCTGACAAATATAGATTTCCATAGAGCCTAGATCACATTCCCCACACTGCTGACATTCCCAAGACTGTTTTGCCTTGGATTACTTTCTAAGGAACAGTTTGAAACCAGGCATTCTGACTCTTTTCTCCCTAGAGTTCTCCCCAGGGGACTAGCCACAGTTCACTTTGCTTGTTGCTCTTCCTTAGGACTGGAGGTCCTCCTCCCCTTTCTCTCTGAGAATTAAAGCCAAATAATTAAAGAATTAAAGTTCCCATGCACATCAACTTTTGCATATAAGTGCCTAGCTGTATGAAGGCAGCACTGCCAGGTCCTTCCATTGAATGACTTGGGATGTCATAGCACATTCAATTATTCTTCCTCACAAGAAGATTATTTCAAATGGAAAAAGATAATTTTGCCTTGTTTAAAAGAAGATTAACTGTCCAGGTGGGGCCAGGTCATGGGCATCTCTTGAGACAACTAGCACAAGCACTGTAAGACTGGGGGCAAGAGAAAGCCACATCCAAGAAGCGAGAATATAAGCCAGGATGCCCTGCCACAAACACTAACATTGGCCCCACCACATACACATAATCCATGTGCAGGAAGGTAACAAGAAGTACTCAGCCTTGAGGCTGGTTGTGGGTAACTTCTCCCGGGGCTTGGAGTGTTGTACTTGCAAAACAAGAATTATTGACGTTGCCTGCAAAGCATCTGGCAATGAATGGATGCACACCAGGACTCTAGTAAAGAACTGCATGGTGCTTCTGACAGCACACCTGGTAGGGACAGTGGTATGAATCTCACTGGGCACTGCCCCTGGGCCATGAGAAGGGGGCCAAGCTGACTCCTGAGGAGGAAGAGATTTTAAACAAAAAATGATCAAAGAATATTCAGAAGAAATATGACAAAAGGAAAAAGAATGCCAAAATCATCAGTCTTCTAAAAGAGCAGTTCCAGCAGGGTGAGCTTCAAGACCAGGCCAATGTGGCCGTGCAGATGGCTGTGTGCTAAAGGGCAAGGAGCTGGGGTTCTAGGTGAGGAAAATCAAGGTTCAGAAAGACAAATCCTCTTTTCCCCTATCTTAGCTCATGTAATAAAGGTGTTTGATAGATAGATAGATAGATAGATAGATAGATAGATAGATAGATGGAACAAATCTGAGTTTTTGTCATGCCAAAGGACCATGAAGTTTTCCTTGAAAGAGGATACTCAATTTGTGGTCCATGAAATTTCTGAATAAAGAAAGCCATTGTTTGCACCCTTTGGCACCTGGCTGGAGTCTTGGAAAACCATAAGGAGAGAAGCTTGGTAGAGTTCAATTGCATCAGCATTGGCAGGCAATTGACTTAAAGGGGTGCTACACGTGGTTCTTAGAATTCTTGATAACTCTCATCTACATATCATGGTTCAGAGCAGAGTCAGACTAGGCTTGCCTCCTGTCTTGCCGCTTATTAGTGGTGTGGCCAAAGCAAACTAGGGAACATCTTTATGCCTTGGTTTCCTTCTCTGTACAATGAAGATGACCACAGAAGTTTCTCATAGAGTTGCTGTGAGGATGAATGACTTAAAGAAATCACTTAAAATGGAGTCTGCCATATCTTAAGTGCTTGATAATATTAGCTCCTACTGATTTTCTCCTTTGTGCTGATTTTCAAATGTTTTTCTACAGAATGCCTTTGACAACTTTATCTTACCTACCTCTATTATGAGTAATCATATTTTATTCATCAGTTTAAATCTCAAAGTTTTGTTTTTCTATCCCCAAGAGATGGGGGCATCATCTCTATAATAGGCCAATTCAAACAGCAGAAAAGTGTAAAATTTCAGAAAAAGTATAAATTTCAGAAAGGTATATATATTATGTATGTTTGTAATTCCATTTATGTAAAAATTTACATAATTCCTGCAACACAATATCTTTCACTATATATAAATATATTCATATGAAGGAGAAGTACATTCATGAGAAAGATGAACAGCAATAGTGCTACCTTGAGAGGGGAGGAGGGAACTGTTTTCAAATACATGAGGTGGGACTCCCTCCTAAAATGGAATTATCTTCTGGAGGGTGGGCCCCTCACGGGCTTCCCCCACTAGGTGAGTGTCCTAGGAATCCAACTGTAACACTGTACCAGCTGCCATGGTTGTGAGAGGCTGTGTTCAGCTTCAGTGAATTCTTTTTGAAGATCCTTTCAACGTGCACTTGCCCATGCTGCACTGAGTGTTCAGCAGTTTTTGACCCAAAACGGCACGAATCCCATGCCTCACACTCCCTGTTCACCCAATTTCACCCCATGAGACTTATTTTTGTTTCCCCAGATGAAAAACATCCTCAAAAGTAAATGTTTTGCTGATGTGGAAGAGGTGAAACAAAAATGGCAGAAGCACTAAAAGGCATCAAAATTGATGAGTTCAAAACTGTTTTGAGCAGTGGAAAAAACATCTTTTTTAAAATATATTTTATTGATTATCCTATTACAGTTGTCCCATTCCCCCTCCTCCCATTCCCCTCCACCGTACACACCCCCTCCCACCCTCATTCCCCACCATGTCCATGAGTCATACATATAAGTTCTTTGGCTTCTACATTTCCTATACTATTCTTAACCTCCCCCTGTCTATTTTCTACCTACCATTTATGCTACTTATTCCCTGTACCTTTTCACTCTCTCTCCTCCTCCCACTCCCCCACTGAAAACCCTACATGTGACCTCCATTTCTGTGATTCTATTCCTATTCTAGTTGTTTGCTTAGTTTGTTTTGGTTTTGGTTTTAGGTTCGGTTGTTAATAACTGTGTTTGTTGTCATTTTACTGTTCATAGTTTTTATCTTCCTTTTTCTTAGATAAGTCCCTTTAACATTTCATATAATAAGGGCTTGGTGATGATCAACTCCTTTAACTTGATCTTATCTGGAAAGCACTTTATCTGCCCTTCCATTCTAAATGAAAGCTTTGCTGGATAGAGTAATCTTGGATGTAGGTCCTTGCCTTTCATGACTTTTAATGGTTCTTTCCAGCCCCTTCTTGCCTCCAGTGTTTCTTTTGAGAAATCAGCTGACAGTCTAATGGGAACTCCTTTGTAAGTAACTGTTTCCTTTTCTCTTGCTGCTTTTAAGATTCTCTCCTTATCTTGAATCTTGGCTAATGTAATTATGATGTGCCTTGGTGTGTGCTTCCTTGGGTCCAACTTATTTGGGACTCTCTGAACTTCCTGGAAGTCTATTTCCTTTGCCAGATTAGGGAAGTTTTCCTTCATTATTTGTTCAAATAAGTTTTCAATTTCTTGCTCTTCCTCTTTTTTTTCTGGCAGTCCTATGATTCGGATGTTGGAACATTTAAAGTTATCCTGGAGGTTCCTAAGCCTTCTCAATTTTTTGAAATCTTGTTTCTTCATTTTGTTCTGGTGGAATGTTTATTTCTTCCTTCTGCTCCAAACTGTTGATTTGAGTCCTGGTTTCCTTCCCTTCACTGTTGGTTCCCTGTACATTTTCCTTTATTTCACTTTTAATAGCCTTTACTTTTTCCTCTATTTTGCTACCATATGCAACCATTTCTGTGAGCGCCCTGATTACCAGTATTTTGAACTGTGCATCTAATAGGTTGGCTATGTCTTCGTCACTTACTTGTATTTTTTCTGGAGCTTTGATCTGTTCTTTCATTTGGGCCATCTTATTTTTTTTTGTCTCAGCGCACCTGTTACATAGTAAGGGGTGGAGTCTTAAGTGTTCACCAGGGTGGGACAACCCACAGTGCTGCCTTGTGATGCTGTATGTGGGGATGGGGTCCAAGGGAAAACAATGCCACTTGTTCCACTCTCTGCCAGTTTTCAGTCACTTCCCCCACTACCCACAATCAAATTGGGCCCTTCTGGTGCTCATTCCTGGGTGGGTGGGTTTGTGTATGTTCTAGAACCCTGTTGGTTTCTCCAATGAACTCGCCTGTGAGACTGGGAGTTTCTTCCCCTGCCACCTCAAACCCCGAAGGTGTTTTCAATCAGAGGTTTGAGGCTTTATTTCCCTGGGCTGGAACCCTGAGTTGTGTGGTCTGTCTAGCTCCCCAGTTGTTTCTCCCAGTCTATCTGCACTCAAATGTGGGACCGCCCAGTCTGCAATCTGCTACCTTGCTGGGTCCACCAGCCGCCGCCTTCCCTCCAGTGCTCTCTGCCTGACTGCCTATCTCCGCCCCTCCTACTGGTCTGGTTGAATGTTTCTTCTTTAACTCCTTGGTTGTTGGACTTCCATACAGTTTTATTTTCTGTCAGTTCTGGTTGTTTTTTGTTTTTAAATTTTTGTTATCCTTCTTTGGGTTGTGCAAGAAGGCATAGTGTGTCTACCTATGCCTCCATCTTGGCCGGAAGTCTATATAAATGTTTTTAATTCTTTTATTTATGCTTAAACATTAAAAGTGTAACTCTAGAAAGCAATAACAATATCCATATGCAAAATAATACCCTGGAATATGATAATGGGTTTTGTTTCTATAAACAAATATATAAATATAAATAAATAAATATTTATATTTAAATATAAATAAATAAATAATTGAATTAAAAAATTTAAATGAAAGATATTTTTTCTGGAAAGTTCAGGCCAAAAATGTGGGTGCACATTATACATGGGAGTGCATTATACATGGCAAAATCTGGTGTTTATGCATTCACTCATTGGTTGATAATTGTATGTGCCCTGACCGGGGATGCAACCTTGGCATATCAAGATGATGCTCTAACCAACTGAGCTACCTGGCCAGGGCAATAACATATTTTTTAAAAATATTAATATTTAGAGTTCATTTGGGCTGTAACAAGTCTACATAACAGATTTGACCAGCACTGCCTTTCCAAATTAACCAATCCCTTGACTAAACAGACAAATTGGCTTATTTTGTTAGCTCTTGTGATATACTTATTCTTCCCAGTAGAGGCCATTATGTAATGAAATATTTGGTTAAACAATAGAATACATAGTGTACTGCCCCCATACAAAGTTTTTCAATCTCTTCAAAAAAACACCTATGGAAACTGTTCTTGCTAACTCAACTTGCAAGTCCCATATGCAAAAGAGCTAAACACAAGATGGGATGGGGACAGAGATCCTACCAATTACATGTATGTACTATTTCCTGTCTAGGTTGATCTGAGATTAGTATATAGAGATAAATGAAGACAATTGTCTGCAGTGGGAAGTGTTAGGGAAGAGAGAAAAGCAGTCTTTTTCAGGCAGAAATTGGGGCTTTACTATCAAATTATCAGTGATAAATTTTACCTAGAAAATGAGAATGATTTAAAATCTTAGTTGGATTAATATTGCTGCCAAATGGAATCTATCTGTCTATCTATCTATATACCTATCATCTACCTTCCTACTACCTGTCATCCATCCATCCATCCACCATCCATCCAATGTCATTAGTTGCAGAGATTTGTACCTTTAATTGTGTTATGTGCTTGATAAAACATTTCTCTAGTTTATTTGCAAATGCCTTCTTATCTGGTAGAGTAGAGTGTGTGTGGCAGTGTCTTTGGGTGGCAATGGGCCCTTCCAGGACACCCTTCCTTTAATTACAATGTATTAGGGGCCACCTACAAAGTTACTGGTGAATCTGACATGAAGAACTTCTACAATTCTTAAGCCAGTAAAAATAACACAGTAAACATAAATTGGAATTCTAAGATTATATTTCAAGAACATAAAAAAGCGCAATTATTGATCCTTTAATGACACTTCTGAAATAAATGTAAGGTTTGAATTCATTCATCAGGGTAAGAATATTTATTTAAAGAATCAATACATATGTTATATAGCTATAATGCTTAATAGGAAAATTGTTTCAGTAGAAAATTGCCCCAGGGCAAAATATTGGAAGAAATTTAGATAATGGCTTTTATTTCTACTCAGAATTACTATATTACACATATCAAAAATTATCCCAAGGAACTGTTACCAGGCCATTGACATACTAAATAAAATGGTGGCAACCAGAAATTTGATAAGATGATGGTTTTCTTCTTTGTTTGTTTGCTTAAGATGTTTTTCATTTTATTTTCAGAGAAGGGAAGGGAAGGAGAAAGAGAGGCAGAGAAACATCAATGTGTGTTTGCTTCTCGTGCACCCCCTACTAGGGACCTGGCCCACAACCCAGGCTTGTGCCCTGACTGGGAATTGAACTGGTGACCCTTTGGTTTACAGGCTGGCTCTCAATCCACTGAGCCACACCAGCCAGGGCAAGATTTCTATTGCTGTGTAACAAACCATATCCAAGCTTAATGAGGTAAAAATAAGTCATTTGTTTATCTCGTAAACCTGCAATTTGAACTTATAAGGAAAGATCTTGATTCCTTTCTCTTTCTTTCTGCCATGTGAGAATACAGACAGGAAGAGGGCTCTCACCAAGAACTGAACTGGATGGCACCTTAATCTTGAACTCCAGCCTCCAGAACTGTGAGAAATAAATTTCTATCATTTAGCCACCCAGACTCTGGTATCTTGTTATAGAAGCTTGAACCAATTAAGACTACTAAAGGTATACATTTCTCTTTCTTGGCATTTTGTGTGCTGATATTAAAAATATCCCAGAACTGTGGTGTTATCCCTGGTTCTGGAGAGTTTTCACATTATTTGCTCTTATGTAAAAAGCTGCTTCACTATGAATGCACCATCTTGACATTTTTGTTGAAACTCATTTGTTGAAGCAATACTCAATGTGTAAATCCCTAACCCAATTAAAATAAATTATTTTCATTATAACCCAAAGAATTGGACCATTACTTTTATTTTATTCTGTCCATTATTCCCAGTGTACAAATTCATGATGTATAGACATAACATCTTTTCAACACATTTTTGATCTTCAATGACTATTGTCTAATTTTTAGAGCTGCTTAATTCCCTTTCTGTGCTTTTTCTGCCATATCACCTCAGTGAAACCTCTGTTTTGTGGAAATTAATACAAATTATTGCCATTTTCATGTGCTTTCTCTAGTTTATCAATGTTGCTGTTGTAACCCATCAGAATAAAACCAGTATTTTAGATGCCTATCTTCATATTGACTGGAAGTGTGAAGTTTTAAAAATCCTAGTTTAAGCCCTGACCAATGTTGGGCATCATACTACAAAGTGAAAGGTCTCTGGTTCGATTCCTAGTCAGGGTACATACCTGGGATGCAGGTTCGCCCCCTGGTTGGGGCACATATGGGAGGCAACCGATTGATGTTTCTCTCTCACATTGATGGGTCTTTCCCTCCCTTTCTTCCTCCCTTTCCCTCTCTATAAAAATAAATAAATCTTTTTTTAAAAAAAATCTTAGTTTAAGAACAACTGGAAAGAGCAATTTTGTTTTTTAAAGCAGAGCTTAAAGCTTTGCCCCCAAATATTTTAAATTATCATATAAAAGAAGTCCCTCCTATAGATCTATCCCATAAAATATGTCCTAGACCATTTCCTCTAGATTCCTCCATTACTACCACCACAACTCACCAAAGAAGGTTTGGAGGACTATGGAAAGTGGGTTTTTCATTCTCAATTTCATTTTTATAAAAATATTTTTAAAAGATATGACTTCATTTAAAAACTTGTAAAGACTTTTCATAAAAACAAATCTTGTGCCTTTGAAAAATAAAGGTACCATTTCTGAGTATATCCTATGTAGATCATTTCATTGAAAGCTCACAACAACTCATTGGGTACTTATTATTATTATCCTTATGTACCAAATAAGGAAACTTGCCTTACGTTGCTCACCTTGTCAGTGGCAGAGACGTAATGAACTCTGGGCAGTGCAGTTTTAGTGCAGCTGTAATGAACTCTGGGCCCTTGCACTTGACCTATGTGTATACCTAGAGATTATGCCTCCAGCTCTGTGCCTCCAGCAGTCAAATGGAGTCAGAACCTTGACCACACTGTCAGGCTACCATTACCCTGTGTACTTGCTTGGACTTATTGCTGGGGGGGAAAGCCTGGGGGGACCCAGACCAGACGAACTAGCCAGGAGCCAGGTGGGTGAGTAGTTTTTTCTCATTATCCTTTGCTATGCAGAATGCTACCCTGAAACTTAGTGGCTTAAAACCACCTCAGCTATTTCTCATGATTCCATGGTTAATAACCTGGACAATCTTGTCTGAGGTTACTCATGTATTCACAGTCATCTGCTGAGAGAGGGTTCTAGAGCGCCTCACTCACATTTCTGGCTGGAGTGCCTTGGCTGTCCTTCATGTGGCCTCTCATGGTCCACTGATTTAGACCAGGTTTTTCCAGGATGGTGATCTTCAGGTTCCAAAAGTGTGAGAATTGAAGCTGCAATGTCTCTTGTGGCCTAGATTCCGGAACTTGCACAAAGTTTCTTTTGCCACATTCTTTTGGTCAAAGGAAGTCACAGGCCTCCACTTCTTGATGGGAGGTGCAACCATTTTACACTCCAAGGGGTCATAAACACAGGGTAGCATGGCTTTTTCAGAGCTATTATCATAATTATCATTACAGTATTTGTGTATCAGCTATATACTGCTGTATAGAAAAATCACCCCCTGACTAGGGCCTTATGACAAGAACCATTTTATTGCTCACAAATCTGTAGGTCAGGAGCTCAGGCACTTCTAATGGGGTAGCTTTTCTCTGCTATACATACTACTGACTGGGGCAGCCAGCCTGGCCTGGAGGCTCCAAAAAAGCCTTGGTTGCACGTCAGGTACTTTATCAGGGATGGCTCAAAACACTGGGGTCTGATAGGCTGGCTAAACTGCTTTTTGTTCATGGTTCAGATGGACTCATGCACATACCTAGTCATTTGTTTTTGTGTGGCCTTTTCTTCCACCTGGTGTCTCCTCCAGAGCCTATCTTCATGGCCTCTCTCTGGTGTGGGATATGTCGGACTTCTTTCCAGGCAGGGAGAAAAGAGGGAAAGCAGACGCTCTCAAGATCTTGAAGGCCCAGGCCCAGAACAGCACAATGACACTTCTTTCATGCCTTTCCTGTCAAAACAAGCTGTGAGGTTATTCCAGATTCAAAAGTGGGCAAGTAGACTTCACCTCTTCGTAGGAGGGGGAACATGTGTGGACAGGAATGAGAGGAGCTGTTGAGAGCTATCTCTGTGAACAATGTACCAGAGTGTTGGACTGAATGTGGAAAAATGAGAAGCTGTGTCAGAAGGCTAGTCTGGGCCGGTGGCTACCGAAACAGGGTTGGATCTAATAACCAAATGTAAGAGAAGGCAGGTATATGTAGTAGAAGTTCAAAGGTTTCTTTAGCAAATCCATAGGGGACAACGTATGAACAGTGGTTGAGAAAGTAGGTAGAATCTGCTCTGCATATGACATTTTCATGCTAGCTGGCTGTAAGACTTAACAAACGAACAAAAAACCCTGCTACAACCTCTGCAGCCAGAGGCAATGTTTAGCTGTGACACAGGAAGCAGCATGAAGGGTCCGTGCGTCTTCCCCCAAAACATTTTGCTGTGATGAGACTAATGTGGAATTTATCCTCCCACTAAAAGGATGATATCATAAAATACCCTTTCCAGCACCACTTGGGCAGAACCCAGAAGCAGATGGCCCGACAATATGGAAGCTCTAATTAGGGAGAGAAAGCTGTAGGGCCACCAAAATAGAAGGAGACATCTTTTCTTGCTAGTAACTAAGCAGTTGCAGGCGATTTACAGAGTGTTGTGAAGGAAAATAGTCTTTTTTTGTTTTTGTTTTTTGGTCTGGGTGTGCTATACAAGGTCCAGATGAAACTCGATTACTCCAAGCGCATTAAAAAAAAAAATCCATTCTACATGGAAGCATTTTTAGTTTTGAGTTTTAAAGATTTTGAACAACTTCTGACATTCCCAACCCTGGCAGAACCGAAGGTGACACAGACTTTCAATTTTATGCATTTAATATCCTGTGGTCCAGACAGACTCTCTCTCCATTCCCAAGGGCTGGTATTATTAGGACAACAGCAACAATGATAATAAGAATAAACAACTGATATTTAAGAGAAATGTTTCCTTTTTTCAAAGCACACTCACATGTATTATTTATTTTTATCTTATCTTGCGTCACTGGTGGGTCTGGGTTTCCTGTGGCTCACAGAACTCTGGATAGACTGTGACGAATCAAAGGCTACAAAGGTGTCATTCCCATCAATTTCTTTTTAATGATTTGGGCACTTTATTATGTCCTTGTCTAGTTCAAAAGTTCACTATTTTTAGTGAAAAGCAAAAACATCCTATTTGGAAGCCAAAATTTAATTAGAACCCATAAGTGCTAATTCTGTTTTTCCGCTCCCGAGAGTCATTACTTGTATGCGTCCGCATTAACGCATAAAATGAAAATGGTGGTGGTATCTGTTTAATTAGGCTTAACATTTAAATTTGTATGTTCAAAGATTATTAAGGTTTGTTGGGAACTAATGAGTACAGTGCTTTAGGGTTGGTTGTCTCACAGGGAAAGAGAAAAAGGATTGGGTTTGCCCCTTCTAACTCTCCACCAACATTTCCATCAGAGTCTAAAATGCAACTAGAGAATTGCTGCTGATCTTTTTCTATGATTATGACTATAATCCTGTATTGCTTTTATATTTTGCAAAAAGTAGCAGGTGACTTCATCTGACCTCTTTGCATGTTGGTTCATCTGAGCAAAGACAGCACTTCACTCCTGTTAAAGCAACATTCTCCCTCACAAATCTAAATCAGTCCCATCTTTCTGTTGATGATTAAACTGCCAATGATACTTTGGGTCTTGGAATTGTTCAGCCCATTTTTAAACATCACAGCTTCAAAGACAGTGAAGACAATTTCTGAGAGCCAAAGGAACTGTCCTTTCCTGCCAGACACCCTCATTTCCTGGTCTGCTGCTCCCATCTTTAATGGTGCTATGGTCCTTCTAAGGGCGGGTCATTTATAAAACAGCCATATTCACAAAGTTTCCAAAATGGGCTTTGGTGCTAACAAAGAAGAAATGGCTCTTTGGAGAATAGTGGTTGATTACTTGTTCAGTGAGAGCAAAGTTTTCCATTTTCACAAAGAATTTTTAGGCTATTTATAAAATATCTTTCAGTGCCTCAATGTCTGGGTACTTCCCAGGACAATTTCAAGTCAGTTTAACAGAAAGTCCAAAGCCCCCAAAATGTTCACAGGAGGTACATTTAGAGGCACACCTGGAGCAGAAAGTTCTTAGCAGGAATGAGGAAGCAGCCAGGATTCTGCACAGCCATCGAGGATCAGCATGGCACGGATATGCCCCCTTATCTCTCCTGCTCATTTTCCCTTATTTTGTGAATATTTCCCCTGAGCCTTATGCTTCAGTCCTGACCAGTGGTAAATAGCAGGGGCACTGTGATCAGGATTAAAGAAAAGGAAGTGAAGATGAGCCCAGATGCTGCCCTCCCACCTCTGTTCTGTGCATTTCTCAAATTAGATTACTCCTTAATACCCTGCACTCCAGCTGTGGCCTCTGCCACTAAGCTGAATACAAAGAAATCCACAAAGTACAAAAAAATTTACAGCAAAAAATCTGTCTCTTCCCCAATTCAGCCCTCAACCCCCACCCTCTTTCCCAGAGGCAGCTAAAGATACCATTTTCTATGTTCAGTTATGTTGATGTAAGAAACGTCCAAACCTGCAGGAAATTTTACAGGACAGCTAATACGAGTATGTATCCCCTTTAGAGTGGTTATGCCTTAGAGGGGTATAATTTCTTGCATTTTAAATGTGTAGGTTACTACATGCACAGGAACAATGGACAGGGCTTGCTTAAAAACCTTTAACCAAACAAGTTATATGCCTGGGGCATGACTACCCACCAAGACCTGTCCAGGTAGGAATTTATGATCAGGTCACCTGTGAGGTCACTTTCCCCAAAACCCCTTCATCACCCACACTAGGCTGTGGTTAACATTCTTGCGTGCACATATCATATCCTTTTGCTCATACAGAAACATTTCTTTAAGATAAATCCCCAAAAGATGTATTACTAGGGCAAATCAACTTTTCAACTATAAAAATTTTTTTATTAAATTTATTGGAGTAACATTGGCTAGTAAAATTATGTAGGTTTCACACATACAATTCTGTAACACATCATCTGGATATTATATTGTGTGTTCATCCAAAGTCAAGTCTCCTTCCATCACCATTTATCCCAATTTACCCTCTCTACCTCCACAAATTTTCATCTTTTAATAGATATTGTAAAATTTTCCTCCAAAGAAGTGTACCAAGGTACACTTCCACAAGTATGAGAATGCCAGTTTCCTATACAATGGCCAAATACTTTGTATTGTTACTTAAAACAAATCTCTACTCCTGACAGGAGAAAAAAATGATATTTAATTTTTGTTTTATTTGCATTCCTTTTGAATCAGGGTACTTTCCAGGGTTTTGGAATTCTTTTTGTGTTTGCTAACTATTTTTTCAAGGCATTTTCCTATATTTCTCTTGGGTTGGTCCTTTTCTTACTGACTTGAAAGAGCTCTTCATAAATTAAGCAAGTTAGCCCTTTAATGTTGGGATGTCATTACTTAAAAATGAGAGATAAAATGGGATTTTCCTATTTAAACCTCTAGGTTCTTTGGTAAATGACTTTCTAGTAAGCATTAAAAGGCAATTTCTTGCTAAAAACTAGTATAACGTAAATGATATTTTCTTGAATTATAGTTAGAAAAAATTTGAAATCTTAAAATAGAAAAATGTCTAATGTTAGTCATTGTTTTTCTTTTTTAAATTGCTGGCATTTCAGAATTAGTTTATTTCTACAATGAATATATGTTCATGAAATTACATTCATCCTAAATAAGGCATTTCATCACAAATTAATTTATTCATGCAAATTACAGTGATTTGTTTGTGGGAGATTCCAGGACTTTACCTTTGCATCATGTCTAACACTTACATTCAGATACTTTCTAGAGTAATTCTCTAAACAATATCTGTGCTTCAGCACAAAATGTAGACATGAGATTAATAGAATCTAAGAAATGTGTTTTGACAAATTGCTTGCTTCCACCCCGCCCCCCTTAACTAATTTGTCATCTCTGTAAGTGGATGTGGAGACAATTTAATGAACACAATTTAACACAGAGTTTAGCAAAAAATAAATTTGATTCTGGAGCACTGCAAATGATAGGATCTCAGAAATGAGAAGGATTCTGAAAGGTCATCTGGTTTGTCCTTCATTCGGACAGGTTTGCACTTTCATTAGGGCTGTGCATGACTCTTAATTGTGAAGACATCCTGGGAAGAAGATCTCACCAGCTGTCTCGTTATTGCTAATGTGAAACATCCATCACTTGCAGGAAATTTGTCTGAAGGACATCTAATTTCCTCAGACTGGAGTTTATTCCCATTTCTTTAAATGAGTCTTCAGTGATGACCACATAAGATTTCTGTTAACTAACTACTTCAGAAAAATGAAATTGAAGGGGGTGGTGGGTGTCAAGCTCCTAGAACAGGATCTGGCACAACATAGGCTCTCCAAGTACATTAGCTGCCATAATAATTATTATCATGGTTATCACTGTATCAGGCAGACATCATCACACAGACATCACGGTCTTAGTCTGTCTGGTGATAAAGGAACATCAAGTACATTTGGGATTAGCAGTGCTGACTGCCTGGTAGTGGTGGGTTTGGGCATTGTATCCTGAGGCTGCATCCAGGCTCAGTGGAGGAATACATGTTAAATTAATGTTGGCATGGGTGAAGAGAGGGGCATGGGAGGAAGTGCCCACTTGTGCTGGCCATTTACCATTCCCATGGTGATAACTGCAAGCTCTTTGCAGGTAGAGTCCCATCTTATTAGTCTTGGATCCTTACGACTTAGCACAGTGCCCAAGCTCAGAAGGACAAAATATGTATAGAATACTTAAATGTTGACTCTTATAAATCACTCAATAAAATATTTATGTTATCATATGAGTTATTCCTGTTGTTCAATATGGTATCATAATTTTTAAAAATTTTTCCTTCAACATATTGCTGTTTCTCAGGACAACCTTCTCTTTTTCATCTGTCCCATTGTCTTTTATTTGGCTAGAGAGGTCATCGAGACTCTTTTTTGAAGGTGCTTGAGGTTCACCCAGGCTATTTGTGAGTTACAGAGGCCAGGATTAAACCGAGTTCTGATATTTCATGCTCTGTGCTGATGCTTCCTGCCATTATGCTGGCTTTGTATGTACATGAGCAATGATAGAGTTCAAAGTCATGTGAGGGGGTCACAATGTGTCAGACAGTGGAAGCAAAGCCTTTTTCTGTACAAAACTTTGTCGTGATCAGGACCACTTTGCAAATTGAGCCCTAAAGTTCTTGCCTCAGGAACTTTATACTCTTTAGCTCATAGAAGTCTGTCAGAGGAGTCATGAGGGTTAAGAAATGAAAATTCTGGGGCTGGAGTAAGGATGTGCTCAGTTTTGGCTCCAGCACTCTCTCTCTATTCTGTAACTGCCTGAGTCACACTGTTAAACCCATCTGTTGACATGAGGTTGAATATGGGAGAAGGTGGGAAGGGAGGAGGAAAATCTTTTTTTAGTTTTCTTTAGAGTAGATGCCATGCTATTAGCCCCCTCCTACCTCCATTTTTTTCTGTGGCCCTAATCGTGCACGTACTGTGGGATCTAGGGGTGGAGGGTGAATAGGATAGGCTGGAGCAGAAAGAGGAAACCATAGCAAAGGAGCGAGAATTTTGAATTCAACCTGGTCAGCAAGGGGAAGGAGATGAAGGCTGCTTTTATTCCAATTCTCTTGGGTTAGTTGGAGTTCTAGGAATGGGTGACTTCTTCAAATTATTTTTTCTCTGTGCCCTGAACTTTTAGAAAACAGGGTTTGGGAAATGGGGTATGGTGGATGGAATGGAGAACCTTGTGTGGGAGATTTACATTCCCTTTTGTGGCTAGATCACCCCTACCCCAGGTGCTGCCAACTCTCTGGGATGACCAGAAAATCCTACAGACTTTTTGATGGGAATGGCTGCTTCTGGGTGGTGCAGTTTAGCCTGGAGGGTGTGGGTGCAGTAGGTTTTAGGGGATCCCTCTTTCCTTCTCTATGGCTTTCAACTTTGAGCATTAGCCTTCAGCAGAAGGGCTCCTGTGGCTGAATGGGCAGGAACCATCTTGTTTCTTTTCTAATTCTAGGAATCCAGCACTGAATTTCTCTACACCACCAGCCCCAAACTCTTATGTACATAAAAATGCATCCTTTATGTGCATCTTTCTCTTCTAAATGAAACGATAACCAGAGTGGGGCCCTTTTGCTTTAGGAAGATGCCTGGCGCTATCTGAGCTAGGAAGGCAGAGGGAACGAATAGAGGACAGTGTCAAAGAGCCAAGGACAACCCCTCGTCCTTGTCATTACTTTCCTTTCTGTCATTAGTGCAGAGTTGGGTGTAGAGAGGCCAGGCAGTCTGTAGTCATAGCTGTGTTGGGCCACAAATACACTGGCTACATTTTACTTTATATTCATAGCCATTTCTTATTAATTTAACTCAGGCAAGTGTCCTTGGCCTGAAGAGCAGGGAAATGCTGTTGAGAGTTGCAATTTTTCTGAAGGTATCATCCTTGAAAGTTTTCAGTGATTAAACCAAAGTCTTTAAGTTGAAGACTGTAATGCACACCCCCAGCACTTTATTAATGAGAGAGAGAGAGAGAGAGAGAGAGAGAGAGAGAGAGAGAGAGAGAGAGAGAGATCTTTGATTGAAAGCAAGAGCCAGCAGTGACCTAAATGGTTAGGTGTCCAAACTCTATAGCCAGGCTACCTGGGTCCAAATCCTGGCTTTACTAGCTGTGTGACCTTGGGCAAGCTACTCAGCTTCCCTATGCCTTGATTTCCTCATCTGTGAAATGGGGGATAATAATACTGGTATGAGGATTAAATGAGCAAATATATGTGTAGGACTTGGCACATAGTAAGTGCTCGATAAGAGTTTGTTAAATAAATAAGCCTCTTCCCTCACTATCTGCTAACCTCTTACTTTGGAGAGCCTGACTCAATTGACAGTCTTCTCATTTGCCTCACTGGTCAGGCAAGACTGGGTATATAATTGGTGACCTAAAGCAACATGAAAATACCGGCTTCTTGCTAAAAAATCATTAAGAATTTCAAGATGGTGACACCAGGGCATTAAATTAAGTACGGGTTGTCCTGAGCACCTGATTTCTGTGTACCTGCACAGGTCACGTACCCAAGAAGCTGGCCCTGGGGTCAGGAGTTAGGACTTGATTTACCCAACAAGGACTGTGCTGAATTGATTTTAGGAATGACAGTGGGAGACTATCTCAAAATTCCTTGATGAGCCTGTACCAGAGTTTTGACAAGGTGGTCTGCCCTGAATTTTTAAAAAATATGAACTGATGTTCATCTGTAGGCTGGCTAGAAGGGTTCATTTGAAAAAGAGAGTACTTTGAATGGCAATGCATCCAATTTTCAGTTTTTCCAGACTTACAAGTTTTCTCCTATACTTTCTTCAAAAGCTCCCTGCTCAACAGTCAGTAAAGCAGTGTCAAGGAGCCATGATTGCTGGGTGGTGGGCACGTATGCCATGCTTAATGTGAAGTGACTTCATGCAGAGAACTGAAATGACACAGATGATTCATTTACACATTTATTTTCTATCTTGCTTATTCTACCAGACTGGAATGGAGAACAATGCCAGCAATTTTATAGACATTTTGACATAAAGTAAACAAGTATTCTGATGTTGAACAGTTATACAGACTACCACATGCATTTAAGTATGCTGATTGGTGCAGGAATATTGAGTTGATCAACAAAACTACTAATACAAAATCACATTTTCTTTTTATGGAGTTAAAATGCAGCCGATATGGGGACATTGATTCAGACACCATTAAATGGGAGAGAAAGGCATTGTATTAATGGTGCAGGATGGACAGCTGAACAAACATCAGTATGTTAAATCGTATCCTCTTTACAAAACTGAAATCAAAACACTTTGTTTGCAAATATAATGAGATAAAGCATGTTCAGGCAGATGAGTGAGACTAGACAAGACTTACCACTTACCATAAGCTGTAGCTTCTACTGAGGATTTGTACTGAAAGTATTTCAACATAGTGTAAGATGAAACACTAATGTGTTATGTGAGTGGTCAAGAAGGGATAACTCAACTGAGAAATCTTAAAAAATAAGATACTTATTGTGCTTCTTTTCCCCTGCAGCATTCAGAGCGTTCACAGAGTAGTATGAAAACCCTCTCAAACATTAATAAAAGTAAGTGATGCTTCATGTGACAGTACCTATAAATCTAATACCATATGTAACTTAGAAATATGAAATTGTATTACTTAACATATATAGCAGTTTTAAAAACTATTAATTTAATTTTTAATTGCTGATAGTCTATATTCCCTAGGTTTTAAAAATAGGTTTAAGTGTTTTTAATCTGGAAGATATTAAGGACTTAATAGAAGCTATCAAAATCTCTACAACTTGAGAAAAAAAATAGGTTGTATATCAACCTTTTCTATAGAGAAATCATCCATGATTATTCCCAGCAAGGCTTTTTATGTGCATCAATTACTCACTTTTATAGTTTCACCATAAGTTTTTGTAAAGTTACTTTGTGAATCTTCACAGAGTTTTCCTGAGTTTCACAATAAGATTATAATTCTAACATTAAACATTGAATTAAAGAGTTTTTGGAGTTAGGCGTATTTGCTTTTAGTAATATATGACACTAGTTAACCAAAAAATCAGATCGTTCAGGCTCCCCCTCCTGATCCCAAACATACTCACGTCTGTGCACGTGCGCGCATGCACACACACACAAACACAAACAGCCTTCCCAAAGCCAATCAACTTAAAAATACATCTTAAACTTCAGTTCCCCCTTTAACTAATTTGGAAATGTGCCTTTATCTATGAGCTTTTCTTTTTTCTTTCTCTTCCCCTCTCCCTTTATCACCTCCCCCTACCCTCCACAGTGCTCATCCTTAAAAGTCTGTATGTGTTAATTTTGTGCATAACCCAAGTTCAGTTTTGGGAGACCAGAATGAAAATAATACATACTTTGACAACTGGACATCACTGGATGGACCACTTCTGGGATGTATATCCTTTGACTAGTGAACAGAGCTCATGTTGGACAGGTAAGCATTCACCACCATACCCTGTGTGTTTTACACAGAGTAGTGGTGAAAGAAACCACTTAAGGCAGGGCTACTTTGGCAATGGGAAATGATTTCAGCCACTATCTGGGAAAACCAGTTGCTATTTCTATGCACTTTGCTAGTAGGCATCACTTTATAAACTGAATTACCTGACATATGTAGACTGTAGATATGATATAGAGCTTTATAGTACAAGTTTGAAAAAACAGCTAAAAATACTATGTCAGTAGTTATGATGAAGAACACACAGATAAAAATGATTCAGACAGTGAACCATCTGCACTAAAGGCATGACTGTGCTACCTCAGACCTTTTCAGGGCTAGATGTGAAGTAAGAAGTTCACAGACACTTTAGTACCGTGGTCTGTGTACATGATACTGGAACACACTATGTTGACAGTAAGATGAGGCAGTCACACTGGCAGCTTTTAAGTGCAGCACACGTGGACAGTCAACGTTGAATTTTCATATAAGCTACATAGAGACAGGTAATAAATACATGTAGTGAGCTGGGTGGGCAGCATAATGCTTTATCTGAGCACTATTTACTAAGTTAGGAACTTTATTTGTTTATTTTTTTTGAGAAATTGAGTAGGAATACAGGATTTGTTAGACTATAACTAAATGGTAACAAGATCTAAACTGTCATGCAATTATGCTTTAGAACATGAATTATTTTTTAAAGAAAAGTGTTGATTGAAACCCCAAAATGTGCTATAATAGGTTTCATAAAATTCCTAAGCAAAAACAAAAACCTCAAAACCCAGAAAACCCTCATTAAAATCAAAGTCTTCTTTTCAGTTTACCAATGATAGATACTGGATGTTGTAAAGGTAAAATTTTAGCATATCTTTGAAATTCCTTTGCAGATTCAATGGAAGATCTTCCCAAAGCCAGTCTGTCTTTAATATCATAGCTAGTTGCACCCCCAAGCTCCACAGTGACCCCCTGATTGGTTGGGACAGTTGCCTCTAGTCAGTGCAAGGAGTGTGCTGCATTAGAGACCATCCTGGGTTATCACCCCACTCTGATGCTTCCCTAAGAAATAAGGGCTCTATCTAAATATTTGTGACCTGGCATTTTACCCACATTGAAATAGAAAATGAGCCTCCTCCTTTTCTTGGTCAATACGATTTTTTTAAAAAAGAGATATTCTGTATTCATTTAGAGAGAGAGGAAGGGAGGGAGTAAGAAAGGGTGAGAAACATTGATTGGCTGCTTCCCACACACACCTCAACAGGGGATGACCAGGCCCACAACCCAGGCATGTACCCTGACTTGGAATTAAACCAGTGACCTATTGCTTTGGAGGATGACGTCCAACTGATTGAGTCATGCCGACCAGGGCTGGAATACTTTTAAAAAGAAAAAATACTTCCTATTTTTTAGGTATTGTGCTAGATGGTTTAACTATATACCATCTCATTTAATTTAGAATAGTCTTTTAAAAGCATATTTATAGTGAAATGAGAAATATTAATTTCAAATGACCACCTAAAGATATTTTTATATGGAAGAACTTAAAAATATATATCAATCCAAATGCTAATTACTTCTAATTGGATGTATAGCAAAGTACAATTTTTCAATATGGCCTTCCCTTTTTTAAAAAGAGATTTTATTTATTTTTAGAGAGAGGAGAAGGGAAGGAGAGAGGGAGAGAATTATCAATGTGTGGTTGTCTCTCACACACCCCTACTGGGGACCTGGCCTGCAACCCAGGCATGTGCCCTGACTAGGAATTGAACTGGTGACTCTTTGGTTTGCAGGTCTGTGCTCAATCCACTGAGCTATACCAGCCAGGGCTCAATATGACCTTCTCTTCATTCCTAATATCTTTTGTTAAAATTTTGTTTAAATTGTTATTATAGTTTTAGGCATGAACCATATAAAAACTACCAGGGCAGTATTTGTCTTCCCCAGTTGAATGTTTGTTACCATTAAACCATTGCTAATGGCTCAGTTTGGTCCTGCCCTTGCCCTGACACCTGAAACAGTATGATCAGGCAGACCTGAGGGAAAGACAACTGGTGGATACTGCAGACAGGTGAGGAAAGAAAAATCTGGATGAGCAAGATCTGAGGTTTAATCAAAAGAATCTTTCAAAACCAGGATGGTAACACTTGAAAAGAAGGTACAAGGGAGAAGCCCAGGCCATTTCCACAAATGGTTTCCACGGTACCCCAGGGCACCATAAGTAATATTAATGAGTTATCCAATAACCATGTTCTCTAAGCACATTTGCCCACTTATCCTCCTTCTTCAAACAAAACAAAGCAAGCAAGCTGACACACAGCAATGAAATAAAGGAGAAAAGCTTTCAGACTGAAAGCAGGGTGCGAAGAAAAGACATAGTAATTACCACTTAAATGCAAGGTTATTAAAAATGCTTCAGTGTACTAATGGAACCTTATATTTGCTCAATAAACCTTTTTTACACATTCACTGTTGAATTTTTAATGGCTTAATATCATACCTCTTTAAAATTGCATAAGTTTGAAACTTGGCTATTAAATGACAAACCTAGTGTTTTATAAGTTGTAGGTTTTTTCCCCTGTCCCTTAACTTGGAACTAAATGTGAAGATGTTACCAATTCTGTAGTAATATTTGCATAGCATACATATCTGTTAATTCTGGCAATAGCATTTTGCTGGATAGGTAATTCAGGTAATATTAGTACATACTACTTTCTGTGTATGTTTTTTAAATTAAAATGCTCCTAATTTCAATTAAACATTATGATGTGGCTATTATTTGTAGGTTAAAATCATAGCCTAACCCATATGCTGCAAATAAGAATGTTAGAAGCGTCTTGGTTTAAAGACGGTAGAAATCCGACTGTAACAGAGTTTCTGGCTAGCACCCACAGATGTCTCCTGGGAGTTTGGGAACCATCTGTTTTGTTTTGTTTTGTTTTGTTTTGTTTTTCAGGGTCAATTCAGGGATATTTCAGCTTCTACTTGTAATTTTCAGTTAGAATGGAGACTGTGGGCTTTGTAGTTAATCAACCAATAGCTTTGTTTTGACAGGCACATGATTCTTTTTTAAGAATATCACTATTTTGAGTTCTCTTCTAGCTTCCCATTAGTGGTAGAAAGGTCAAAGTAGCATATATTGTGTATATAGAGTACCGAATAGGGCACTGTTAAATATTTAGCTAACCTTGTGTGGGGGGGTTTGTTTTGTTTTGTTTTGATGGAGGCAGCAGGTAGGAATATGGTGAAAGTGCCCTGTGGAGGGTAATACCAGTTTTATCAGATATTTTGGAATAAGAAAAAGAAAACCGGGAAATGATCACTTAAAAAAAAGGTCTGGGATGTACGTGTGATTTTGGCTGCTCGCAGGTATAATGGGAGGCGGGAAAGGGTAGAGAACTTTCACATTCTTGTTACCACGTCCTTTCTCCGCAGACAATTCCATTCTCTCTCAGACTGACCACTAGAGGACGCTCAACACGGATCATAAAAACGGGATGGCGGGCTCTTGAAATTGTTTCTCAATCTGTGCGTTTGCCTCCTTTCTGTTGCCAATATTGTGTGTCTGTTTTCCTGAGTCTTGATTTTAAAAGTCTATTTTTATTGGCTTGTATATCCTTTTTAGTTTGAAACGGAGCAAAATTATAGCAAAGAAACACTGCTCAGCCATGTCGTGTGGACTCAGCAATACCCACAGTAGAGGGGAGATAAACTGCATGGCTCAAATTGGCATTAAGCTAACCCCAGGCTGGTATGGCTTCTATCACAGCACATAGACTAGGATTTTAAAAAATCCAACACATCAGTTATGAGAGTATAAAATGATTATTTTCAATATCATTTTTGCTAGAACCATATTTCTTTTGGCTGAAGTGGGCAATATCTACACGGAAATGCGTTGTCACTAGATTTCAGACAGTCGCTGCAATTTTAAGCATGGGTATTTAGAAAGCTTATGTGGCGGTCATTCCAATTCTAGATTAAGGAATTAAAATATATCACTTGAGCCTGAGGAGAGGAGTGGATTACAGAAATTCTCAGACAACAAACTCAAACATATTGTCATACTATCTCGGTTCACCCTGTGGAACTGGATTTCACTTTGGGATGTAATTTCTTTAAATATGAAACCTCTGCTAGATTTAAACTGAAGGAATGAACTGTACATAAGTTAATTTCTGGAACTTGGTAGACAAACAACAAATGTTTCCTGAATGAAATATTTTATCACAGCAATCTGGAAGTATCTGTTAGATGATAAAAAATAATTTCTTCAGGACAGAAATTAAAATTGGAATTATGGTTTCAGTTGTAAATTTCATATCAATAGTAAGTGTTTGGTCTAAATTTTACACAAGCATATACAAATATATAATATAAATTTCTCTGCTTAACAATGTGTTTAATTTACTTACATATTTTTTAGTTTTTCTTCCTTTTTGGTACTCTTTTTTGCTGTTCCTAGGTTGTCTTACTATTAAAGAGATACCCCCCACACTCCTTTATTATTAAGTATATTTATAAGTTAAACCACTTTATACATTAGCAAAGAAAAGATTATGCATTAATGGCAATGGTAAATAAAGATTTATGCAATTAAGTCAGACCATTTTCAAAAGGCCAGTAGAAAAAAAGGTTACTAAAATGACTAAAGAATACCATTATATTACAATAAGCACTACCTTCGATAGTATAGAATGTTCACCAAGATTCTGCCATTGGGGCCTTTCTTCTTTCTTATTAGGGCTGGGTGTTTGAATGTTTACATTTTTAAACTTAGGTTTTGTATCCTTCCCTCCTTTCTTGGTGAGGATGGTGGCAGTGGAAAAATACCCAATATATTTTCAAATTCACATGGACCTAGTGAATAAATCCCTTGGGTCAAGCTAAATTATTTTTGGATACTGAATTTTAAACATTTTCCATGTAAAATTCAGAAGACTAAATAGAAAATAGTGGTACATTGCTAAATGTTGCCTACAGTCAATAGGAAGTAAAAAAAAACCATTAAAATGTGTTGTTTTTAACCACGTAACCATCAACACACTATTAAAAGGCAAAAGATTTATACGATCTGAAGAGAAACCAGAGTATAACACACTACTAAAATATAAAGTTTGTTAGAGATTTTCACTGGTATTGAATTTGATTCTAGTTATTAGTTATAGACTATTACTAGCTATTTGACAAGCAACATGTTGAATTCAAAAATTACTTTTCAATTTACCAGAATAAAAAAAGACAACATACAACCTCATTCAACCAGACTAACAATTTATCTCAAGTGTAAATCTAAGCTGTGATCCAAAAATAATTCCGGATCAGACTTCCATTTACATCACCCATTGTTTTCTTAGGAAAAGTTTGTTGGAAATGCATTTCACTTACTCCTGCCATGCGCTTTCCTGGTTTGATAATTGAGTGATTTTTCCATACTCAGAAGAGACATTTTTCAGTAACCGAAATGATCCTTAGGCTAGTATTAAGTTTGACAGGCAGGAAGACCCATGAGGCTGGGGTGGTACCCTAGCACCAAGCATAATGCCTTCTGTAGAGTATAGGGGTGTTCACCTAGTGTTTAGTAATATAGGGGTGCTTATCTAATATTTGCTGAATGAATGAACAGTGAAATGACAAATTTAATTATTTTTGAAATTAGACTAGAAGTAGTTCTAAAGTCTACTTATTTTTTGTTTCAGAAAATCAAGTGGCTTCCGTTAGTCCTCTGCCTAGTGCACATGTCATGTTCCATCATGAGCTATGAATTCTCTTCTTTAACAGGGATGTGTATCTTATGGCCAAAATTCTGAAGTGGCAAACATATGTGCTAAAGATGCATTTATCTTCGGTCATTATCATTTGGTCCAATTTACTGTTGCTTTAAACAAACTTTTTGACTATAAATGCACCTCTAGTTTTACTTATATAATTTCAGGTATTAATAGACAACCCCCCCCAAAAAAAAACCCCTAATGAAACATACAGTGGTATAGTGGAATGCCTAACTTGAAGCCAGATAATGTGGATGAAGCTAGGGTCTATGATTTCCCAGTGACCTGTGTGAACTTGAGCAAGATATATAACCTCTCTGGTCCTTCACCGATAAGTAATATTGTATGTATTTCAGGAGGCTGTTATGAGGATTAAGAGCAACAAGAAACTGTAAAGTACTTTACATACATAAGGCTTTTTTTCCTATTCAAATTCCAAGAGATAATAGTTGAATGTCTTTCCTCAGCCTGTGTCTACATGTGAGACTGTTCTGACGTGAAATTAATGGGAACAGACACTTAGACCATATTCTCCTTGTTACCACACCTAGTGACATCAGGATAATGGTTATTTAAATTCTTGCTTCAAAGCAGTTAGTTGTGCCAGAGTGGAGACATTTCTAGTGAAAATGTTTATAGACTTACTAGGTCAAGTCCAGGGACTTACTCAGTATGTAACTCCTGTATCTGTGATCCAACCAAAGACATTTATCTGTGCACCCATTTCTATCCTTTTAAGATTGATCTCGGAGGGAAGGGGAGAAAAGGCATACAACTGTAATTGAATAACAATAAAAATTAAAAAAAAAAAGACTGATCTCAGTCTTGGAGCCAAAACAAACTTGGGGCAATTTGCACTGGTTGTTAAAACAGCCTGAAGAAGCAATGTAACCATTCCAGAGACTGTATTATTTTGAGTTCATTCAAATGGTCTCTACTGATTGGCATTTGTCCCTGGTCACTAACATAAGTACTGACGAGTGCACTTGTCCAGCAGCAGAAACCTTCAAGCCCTCAGGCAACCAATCTATGTTCCCCCATGCAGTGTTTCTCAAACTGGGGCTATGATACATTTTCCGCGGGGTACAAAAGAGATACTAGAAGTTATGAGTATCAATTTTACTAGTTGATAAGTAATATAAAACATGATTTGTTTTATATTGAAACATATGCTATAGAGTGAAATGCAGTATTTCCATGAATTTTTAATGTAAAACATAAGATTTTAAAAGAACTCTGTGCTTGGTACATTCCCAGATTGTCTCAGGCATTCACGTTCATCCTCTGTGTCAGGTGCAGTTCGTTGACAAGGTTTAGGAAGCGCTGCCCAAGTGCATTCTGGGAGCCCTCAGTTCTCGAACTGCCTCCCTGTAAAACACCAAAGTCAAAGTGTTTTGAGAGGAGCATTTTATTTTTGTCCTAGCTGAAGACCTTTGGCTTGGAGGGGCTAAGAATTGAAGGTTAGACTTTCCATAGGATGTTCTTGACAATTTTTTAAAACTTAAAAAATATTATAGGGTAAAAAGGTTTTAGCAAGAAATGCTTCCAGAGGGGAATGCCTAGGATTCCTAACGTAGGGAAGATTTCTAATATGAAACATTCTGGAGCAGGGTTCTCAGAAGAAGGCCTAGTGGACACACGAAAGGTAGAAATTAGTGAATTGTCAGGGCAGTAAGCCAAGTCCACTTGTACAGACACATTTTTAAAATTTGTGATTCAACAATATGGAGGCATTAGAAAATAATTGCTTCAAGAGATTTGATATAAAAATGATTTGCATAACTTATTTGCTATTCCTCTAACAGCAGATATACCTGTTGACTTGAAAAACCATATATATATATATACATATATATATATATATAAAATGCAAACACTCTAGATTTAAAAAAACTGACCAACATTTAGTTTTAGACACTGAAATAAGTATGAGTAATATAAATATCAATGATTAAGGGCCATAAACTCTTAAAGGTTATGTTTTGGAACAAACATGAAAGCCATTAAGAAATTTTAAGTACAGTAAAAAAAAATGTTTAAAATCCTTTTTGGCAGTAGGGCTGCTTGGATTTCAATTAGGATCAAGATTTATTTTCTTAATTGAGATATAATGACCAGATTCTGTTAATAAAGAAATGTTATTCCTTAGGTTAGATTCTAAATATATGGGTTGTCTTTTTCTAGTGCTTTTTAAATTTTAAAAATAGAATAAAATTTAGAATATTTTCTTTCTTTAAACAAAATGTTGTGCTTTAAATTTGGCCCAGAATTTTCCTGACTGTCTCCCTGTGCACACACACACACACTACATTATGCTGAGGCAAAACTTGGGCATTCCTGAGAGACCAACGAATCATTATAATTTGAAGGTTTAAGGGAGCTTAGGAATAATTGTGTCTTAGTTTTCACTGGGGCAAAACTGAGACTAAGAGGAGGTTTTTGAGGCTTGTCCAGGATCACACTTCTGGTAGTTGTATTATCTGGAGCCTGAGCCTTGGTTTCCTGTGAAACAAAGTGGATTCAGATGACCTGGGTCCTAGCAGACTTTACCAGCAAGGTAACCACAAGCAAGTGCCTTCCTCCTCTGGAATTCACTGTTCTCAGTAGGAAGTTATGGAAGTAGTTTCCACAAGGGTAATCCTGACCTCCCTCAGAGATGTTGGAAATGTGGAGGGGTGTTTCCAGTTCCTGGAATTACTGGGGGTGCTGCTGGCATCTGTGACCCTCTGAAAGTGGAGTGTGCCCTCCCCCCATTGGGAAATCCTGGGGACCCATTACCAGGTCAGGGTGCTTTTTATGGTAACTCTTTTTCAAACCCAACTCTATGTATGGAGGGGGAGAGGGTGGAACTCTCACTTAAGTAGCTCCACTTTTAGTTTGTTAAAAGTCACTTTTTGGAATTCCCAAGTGGCATATCTATATTCTATGTTTAGATCTTTAGCTAGAAGTGGAACATATACAGTCATCTTTAGATGGCCAATAATGTATTTTTTTAAAAAAGAACCCAAAACTGATTTCCAAATGTGGGGTGCCATTAAAAAAAGTTTAGCTGTATGATTGAACTTTTTCTATGTTTTCAGGTTTTTATAAAATGCATTTTGGTAATAGGCTTTGGCATGGTATACAACTGATTGTCAAAATTTCAAGCTTAAATTCCCAAAGTTTTGATATCTGGTCATTAAATCTTTCTTGTGTTCCTGATTTATAAATAAAACCACAAAAGCAGGAACAGAAAAGAAAAATGCGCTCTGGGAATTATATCACAAGGAAATAAAAATACAGTATTCCTTTCAACAGATGTACTTAGAAGAGCTTTATAACACAAAGCAAGATATAGGAGATGGTTTAAGAAGAGGTTGCAAATTTGCAACGAGAAGTCTGTACAGCTCCTCCAGGCAGTAGCTATGAAGGAAGTACCTGTGTCTCAGAAACTTCTTTCCATAGGTTCTTGACACTTTTGCATCCCAGGCCCCAATATTCATACAGTTAGGCATTTTGCAAGCCCAGAGCACCTTGCTCCTCGTGATCATGAACGCATGCAATGACATTTCATCCTTTCATGTGAAAATTCTAAAATTCATTGTAACAGAAAAGTAGGAAGTTGAAAATCTGTCTACAATTTGAAATGAAAGGATCACAAATGTCAGACATTGCAGAATACTGGTTCCTAACAGAGCCTCTTTATTGGTCACTGTGCCTCAGTCATTTTTGTTTGTTACAAAATGCAGTCTTGACTCTTTGTTTAAACAGTGCTTAAACTAAACTGCTCATGCCATGCAAAAAATAACATTTTATGCATTTTTTTTTGGAGGGGGAGCTTCCCATGTTTTAGTTCACAGGCATTATTAACTGCATTTTTAAGAAACAAGTTTTTTTTTTTTTTAATTTTATTGCTTTTGTAACTAGTCACATGCTGGTTTCACGAGTGGGACAATAACCTGTATCTCCAGGGTTGGAATGAATTTCTGGGGCAAACAAGTGGTTTTCCATCTTGCACCCTTCTTGACTATTGTCCTTTTTAACTTCAGCCACAGCATGGTAAATGTCTTGCCTACAGTTGTGACTTGTGTCCTGGGGAGAAGAAGAACCTGCACAGGCCTCTTCTCTTAAAGGGTCTCTCCCATCACTAGGCTTATCTGCAAAGCAGTTGGGGCTGGAGTCAGCCTGCATGTCCTCCCTGGTTCCTTGGAGCTCTAAGAAGTCATTGTCTTCCCCAGTATCCACTTCTGTGAAGCTCCTCCTCTCTCTTGATGAGAAAGGAAAGAGTTTCTGCTTGGGAAACCGAGGGGCTGGCCCTCTGGAAGGTCCCTGACAATGTGCCAAGACCTCAGTGCCCAGCAAGGGTCTGTCTCCCTGTGGGGGGTTTTCTTCTAAGAGGATGGTACTGATGAGCTGTGGGGTGGTGATGGGAAAGTCAGCTGCCGTGACCGGCAGTGGCCTGGCTGTGCTGGGTGGGGTCTGTGGGGCATTGCCTCTGTTTTCCTTAAAATTCACTTTGAGTGATCTGGATTTCAGTGGGTGGCTGCCTTTCAGCGAGCTCTTAGGGCTCTCCAAGGTATTGTCAGATGGCACAGGGCCATGGAGCCCACTTTGGGAACTGCTGGCATCGAGGTTCCCAGTTATATCGACTGGGACATATTCTAGGGTGACGTCCTGGGCTGGAGGGCCTTTTTCTTTTGTGAGTGTTAGGAAAGGGGGGGCCCTGGCTCTTTGGTGCTCCTCTGTCCCTGTGAGGTCGGGTGGGAACTTCATATGCAGGTGAGAAGCAGAGGGTGGTGGCAGGGGCGATCTCTCAGTCTCGGTGAAGTCGGTGGCACAGCTGGTGAAGCTGTCAATGCTGGACGTGCTCTTCATGTCCACGATGACCTCAGTCTGAGCCACAGCCAGCTGCTCCTGTGGGCAGACCACCTCCTCCATCTCGATCTCTTCTTCATAGACAGACGGCCTCTCTGGCTGTTCCTGGCTATCCGCCTTGGGGTGAGAGTGAGGCTGTGTCTTGGTGATCTCATTGTATAGCATCTCCAGTTTCTGGGCACTCAGATGCTGTGGGCTGGAGACAGAAGTGTTGTTCAGCTGCTCATGGGAGTCTTTTTGACTAACCTCCTGGTACTTATTTTCATAAGACTTGTTGGAGCTGGTTTCTGACAGAGCCTTCCTGGCCCACTTCCACCGGCTGGGAGACAGATGATTATCATCCATGGAGTCCTTCGTTTTGGCCGATTCTCCTGCCTTCTCCACAGCCACATCGATCAATTCCATACTTCGAGCGAAGGCATCTTTTAAGTTCATAGAGACAATGCTGCCATTCCTTTTGGCCCGCTCAAGAGCCTCCCTCCTTTTAATTGCCTTCTCCTGGCGTTTCTGCTCCTTGTAAAACTCAGAAAAATTGTTCACAATAATTGGGATTGGAAGGGCAATCACCAGAACCCCAGCAATACAGCAGAGGCCGCCCACGATTTTCCCCAGTAACGTTTTTGGGTAGATGTCACCATAGCCTACAGTAGTCATGGTAATGGTGGCCCACCAAAATGATGCCGGGATACTGGTGAACTTCGTAGCGTCTTCATCCTTCTCAGCAAAAAACACCAGGCTGGAAAATATCATTATCCCCATGGCCAGAAACAATATCAACAAGCCCAACTCGTTGTAACTCCGTCTGAGGGTGAAACCCAGAGACTGCAGGCCCGTTGAGTGCCTGGCGAGTTTCAGGATCCTGAGGATCCGCATGATGCGGAAGATCTGAACGACGCGCCTCACGTTCTGGAACTGCAGGACGCTCTTGTTGGACTCTGTGAGGAAGATGGTGACGTAATATGGCAAGATGGCCAGCAAGTCAATGACATTGAGTGGGCCTTTAAAGAACTTCCACTTATTTGGTGAGGATAGGAAGCGTAAAAGGTACTCCATGGTAAACCAAGCAATGCACACTGCCTCCACGTGTGCCAGTTGGGGGTTGTCATTGGCTTGTCCAAATTCATCGGTTTCCTGAAGCTCCGGCAGGGTGTTGAGAGACAGAGCAATGGTGGAGAGTACGATGAACAAGATAGACACGATGGCCAAGATCTGGAAAAGAAAAGAAAGCGCAAGTGAGCGAATCCTCTTGGTCGCGTAGGCAGCTAGGAAACATGGATTTGCCATTCTTCAAAGGGCATGGATTGCTCAAAGATATTCCAAGAAGGTAACTTTACAACCTGAAATTCCCTTATCAACACCAATACATTCACTTTTTACCACTTAACTGCACTCAGAAGCCTAATGTAGTACATACATTTAAATCTAGAGCCTATGTAATTTGAAAAAAATTCATTTTCCCCTTCACTGCCCATTGTTCTTAGGCATATTTCTAGGAATGACCACCATTGGGAATAGTTTGGGGGTAGTAATCATCTCTCCTGCCTTAGTTATGGGTAATTTTTTTCTCTTAACTCTCTGCTTTGTGTTTTCTTAAGTGAATCATCATACATGCTATATAAACTGGAAGGGATTCATGATTTCTAGAAGTTTTATTCTACAACTAAAAACATGAATGCAGACCTAGACATGGAGAGATAATAATGACACTTGGGACAACAGTGTTTCTCTTAGAACAAATACTGTTTATGTGGTTAGCACTGATAGCAAAATTGACTCAGGAGAGCCTTCATCCTGGGATGTGTGGACTCTGGGCAGCCTCATGTAAGGAAGGAAGATTATGAGCCAACTTCATTCAGTCCAGGAAGGTTTCATGAAGAAGAGCTTAAAGACTGTCCATGGTGATTTGGGTGTGGGCAGACACTGTAGGCAGAGGAGCAGCAGTCAGAAGTCAGATGTGGAAGGAAAAAGGACGACCCAAAGATATGGAAAATGAGGGTCCAGTGACTGAGTTTTACGGTCATATATTCCCAGCTTGGAGCCTGGCTTTACTGCTTACTGTGTAACCTTGGGAAAGTTATTTAACCTCTGCATTTCAGTTTACAAATCTGTCGAATGAAGCCAACAATCATAGTTATTTTATGGTTGTTGTGAAAATTCCTCCCATTATTAGAGGCTGAAATGAATAGAACTTCGGTCTTGAAAGATGAAGGCCAAGAACAGATATGTGGGAAATCTATAAAACCATGTGAGATTCAGACACTGGATTTCCTCACTGGAACCCCATGATCCAGGTTGATAAGACAGGCATGGAGATTAAGGTTTGAAGGCAGTGGAAGGAAACACTTAATTTGCTTAGTAAAAACATTGCGTACTTAGAACACACAATTCTTACCTAGGTAGACCTCCCTTACCTAGTCAGGTCTGGCCTGATTTCATCTGACCTTTGCCAGTGACTTTGAGAGATGTCATTGATCTCAGTTATTGTTTGCACCTCTGACAGTGACTGCTTAGAGATTCAACATCTAGTACACATTTCAAAAAACAATGATTAAACATCTTGAGGCCACACAGATTAGTAAACATTACACTGTGAAAAAAGTTAGTTTATCTCTAACTGCCATCAGGACTTCTGAACTTCTCTTGTTCTTCTTTCTCCCTCTTCTATTTATCCTTCTAAATTTCTCTACTTCTGGGCCATTCTCCTTACCTTTCCCTTTTTCTCCTCTTATGCCTTGTTTAAGCTTTCATTTTTTTCTTCCAGCTCCTAACTTTCTTTTTAAATTGCTATAAAGGAAAACCATGGGATAATATATTTTAGAATGTGTTGCAGATATTAAATACAGATTTATCGTTCTTTAAGTTAAAGAACAATATTTAATTATTAGTTCTTTTATATTTTCTTTTCAAACAAAACTAAGTTAAGTACTTTTTACTTGAGTATACTTCAGAGTTTCCTTTAAAAATGCAGATCAATGAATTACAATAAAGGTTCTCTTCACCTACCCTAGGACACTGTGAAGGTTTAGGTAAACCCATAGGTAATGGACTCGGAGGTTTTACTAAGGGCAAGTTAGGAATGATCACCTCGAATCTCTCTCCTCAGAAGCCAATGGCAAGGTGACATTTATAATATTCTGTCATTAAAATACACCTTAGGAAGCACTGGTCAGATCCCATCCACTCCTTAAGCTCTTATCATAAAGGACTAGATCCTTCTGTATTTTCTAGGAGGTCACACTGTTGCTAATATACTTTTGGGTATTTTAAGTACTGGGATGACTGTCATCACCCTTGTACTGATAATCCATATTCTAGATTTTCCATATTGTCTTATTTGTTCACCTGACCATTTTGGATGCATGTTACTAATGTTTATCACTTCACAGAGCAAGGAGAAAAATAGAAATACAAATGAAACCATTCTATTACCTTTCAACCTTTTGGACAAAAAACAAAGTGGACGGTCCAAGGTGGACCTTCAGATTCCCTTGACTTGACAATCAGAGCTAGATTTAGGTCATTTTACTTTGGTAGCTAATTTTGGGAAATAATGATAACACAGTCTGTGGTCTAGTTGATGGCAACTTCACAAATATGGATGCCTTCAAAACCTGAAAATGTACTGGAGTACATTCTTGAAGAAAAAGAATTGCTAAAGCAAAAAACCAAACACTGCAGCCATTAGGGACCCCACATTCATGTTAAACAAACCATACAGTTTTAAAGTACATTACTTTCTGTCTCATGTTCACATTCAATCTGTCAAAATCCATTTGCTTCCAATGTAAAGAAATGGCTTATTTTAAATATCTTGTGAAACTTAGAGTTCTTCCATAAAGAGAACCCCTTAGACAGATTTTTCAATATATACCAAGGATGATATGTGATGTAATAAGCCAAATGCAAGTTTATTGTCTTATTGCAGTTTTTTTAACACAATAAATATAACAAATGTGAATTTTTGTTCTAGGGTGCAGGATACACCTCCAAACATGGAAATTTACTTTAGAACAGCAAACCCTTATGGAATTTAGGTATTGCTTCATTTATCATAACTATGCAGGAGTTAGGATTTTAATCCTGTTACCTCTAACAACTGGCCTCTAGAGCTGGTGGTTTCTCTTAGCTCTAGCAAATAGACTTGTGTTTGTATACAGCAAATGAAGCAGAAATTCCAAACAATTATCTGTGTGATGCTGGTCAGCCCCCTTGGTGATCTGGATTAGATCATCTCCAAGGTTCCTTTTACCTCAAACATTTGGTGATTCTGTTTATAAACTAAAGCATTTTGCTAATTCCAGTCATGTCTGCAAACCAAACCCAGGACAAGTCACACCTAGTCCTGTCACTAAGACTGAATTGCCAAAATACAATTTCATTGCTTAAGAATGCAAATGGCAAGGCTTTGAAAAATATCACACTGTGTATGTTCTAAGCAATTAGTTTCTGGGAATAGACATTATTTCTGGATAAAACTTTTTTTCTTTTTTTAATTGTCTTGATAATGTTTTAAATTCTTCGCTTAGACACAGACATTCCGATCACTTGGGGTTAGGAACAGGGCCCCCAGCATTTATATTAAGAGGTACCAAAAGTTGGTTGCATTGATTTCTGTTTGTGACAGGAAGTCAGGCAGTAGGAGACTTGCCTCAACTTACCAACTTGCTGATTTTATTTCCTTTCAAGATAATGGGTGTTTTGTGTTGGAAAGAATGCAGAACAAGGAATTAAAACACATGCTCTGCATCACTGGCCATCAGGACCAGCTAGCTCCCACTTCAAGCCTCAGTGACTGCATCCTCAAAATGAGGTGCCTCCCACTTTGCCTGCCTCCGAGGTTGTTAGGGATCAAACCAGATCCTGCACATGAGGCACCCTATTATATGGAAGGAGGGATGAGCATAAGAACAGCTGGGAATGTGTCTGGAAGAGGCTTTGGCCATAACTGGGACAAAATAAAGAACACAAACTATTTATTCCCCATTGAAATACAATCGCATACCTCTTTAATGTTCATATTTTCAACACTTTCAAACACATTCTCTCACCTAAGCAGTGGTTTCCATGACAAACTCAGACGACTGTAGCTTATTTACCTTAGTTTGGAACAATCTAGTTTGGAACAATCTAGTTTGCCAATAGTATTTAAGAGTCGGACTGAGGTAGGGGTTGGGATTAAAATGGGTGAAGGGGATCAAAGGGTACAAACTTCCATTTATAAAATAAATTAGTCCTTGGGATGTAGTGTACAACATGGTCACTACAGTTAACAATACTGTGCTATATGTTTGAAAACTGCCAAGAGAGTAGACCTTAGAAGTTCTTATTACAAGAAAAAAAAATGTAACTATGCGTGGTGATGGATGTTAACTCACTGTGGTGATTATTTCACAATATATACAAGTATGAAATCATTGTGTTGTACACCTGAAACTAATACAATGTTTTATGTCCATTATATCTCAATTAAAAAAAGATTTGGATTGAGGTTGCTTCAGGTGAACTTGACTTGCCTTGAGTCTTAAAATATGCAGAAAGTTTTCCAGCGTGGGCCCCCGGGGTGATAATCTGCTTTATATTCACTGACATTCAGCACTCCACAAAACCACATGGAAACTTCTGTGCCTTGCAATGAAGGTCAGTGCAGGTAGTTTCACATTTCTCCCCTAACCTCTCCTCCCTTCCTCCCTTCCTCCCTTCCCTCCCTCCTTCCTTCCTTCCTTCCTTCCTTCCTTCTTTCCTTCCTTCCTTCCTTCCCTCCTTCCTTCCTCATAAATACATGCTGAGAGATGAAAGTGAGTGAGTTATTAAGCAATTCCTGCTTTATCTTCTTAGTGGGATATAATACATTAAAAAAAAATCCTGATCAGCAATAAAAAAGAACATAGGGAAACAAGACAACAAGACTTTTTCGGAGAAAATCAACTTATTTAAGTTGACAGGAAGGAAAAGACCTTCAAAAAGCATCATGTGTACTTAAAAAAAAAAAAAACCCAAAAAACAAAGTACAGTGGCATTTCTGAGCCTATAAACCAAAAGCCGAACCATTTGTTGAAGGAAGAAATGAAGAGTTGGTGGGGAGCTTGGGGGGTAGAGGGATTGGGCAAAAAGGAAAAAGGACTCATGGATATGGACAACAGTGTGGTGATTGCTGGGGGCAGGGGGGTATAAGGGGACTTAGTGGTAATGGAAAAAAATACAATAAAGGTTAAATTAAAAAAAAAAGAATCTCATGATTTTCATCTACCCATCTTCTATTTCTAGCTCCTTCCCAGCAGACTTCTGGATGTAGCAAACCAGAAAGTAAATGCTTTGATTTGCACCAAAGGAAGAACCATCTTTCACTGTAGTTCTAGCATCTGGATTCCTTGAACACACAGGCTCTCCTCTAAGGCTGGTGGCCCTTGGTTCACCACTACTCCTTTCTTCTCTCAGATGTTTCCCTGGCCATCCAAGGACAAATGAGATTCCATGCTTAAGAACTCTCAGCTGAACAACAATAAAATAATTTAAAAAAAAAAAAGAACTCTCAGCTGATTTGCATAACAGTACACATGTGAAGAATGACTGTGACTGAAAGGTTCAGTTGACTTAATTATTCTGGCCCTATGGGCAACAGGAACCCAGGAGTTCAATTCTCTCCCCTCCCCATTTGTGGGCTGTTGAATAAAGGGTTTGCAAAGACTCAGTTATCCTCATACAAGTTAATTCAGCCCTAAACCTGCATAATGCCTTTCATTTGTGGGAGTGGTGGTGGTGGTGGTGGTGTGAGAATGGTGTGAGAACTTCTACATATTACCAAGTTCTTCTTTTGGTTTTTTATTCTCACATGCAAAAACAATTCTTTGAGAGGAGCGTTTCTGGTTATCTTATGACTAAAGATAGTGCTTTGATATTTTCTCAGTATATCCTGAAATAAGCTTTGTTTCACTACTCGTGATATATTTCTGTATTTGAAAGGATTCTATTTTAGGAAGCAAATCATTAGGCAGAGGCTTGTGAAGGGAACTTTAATATTCGTAGTAATTCTACAAGAAGGGATCAACAGAGGTATGGGGAGACCTTTAATCTTACACCCACTCCAATGATGAGGCAACCTCTTTTTAGTTAATTTGTTCTTACGGAAGTCTTCAGAAGCCAGAGAGCAAAGAAACAGAGACCGGGCCAGCCTGGAGGAACATGAAGTCTCTGCCTCTGACAGCCCCTAAAGGGCAGGGACCATGGCTCGCCTCTCTGTGGATTGTTTAACTCCCCTCCCAAGAAAACACAACATAAGTGCTTAGACTCTTCTCTTCAGTGCCTGGGGGGAAGGACACAAGTACAGAATGAGTAGAGTGAATACTTTCAACAGAACTTTATTCAACTTGATACCTCGACCATAAAAAATCATAGAGCACTCAAGGTATAAGAAATCTTTGAAATTCTCCATTTCTTACTTTATAGATAAAGAAATGAATCTTCAGGGAGTCTAATAAAATGCTTAGGGAGGGAGGTGGTCATAATATGGGACTTAGCCTTTCTGGGACTCAGTATTCCCATCTAGATAATGTGGACAATTAATACTATATAGCAGTATATTGAGAACTGTGATGGTTAATTTTATGTGGCAACTTGCCTAGGCTGTGACACCCAGTTGTTTGATCGAACACCAGTCTAGAAGTTGTTGTGAAGGTATGTTTTAGATGTGATTAACATTTAAATCAGTAGACTTTGAGTAAAGCAGAGTTCCCTCCTTAACACAGGTGAGCCTCATGGAATAGTTGAAGGTCTTAAGAATGAAGACAGGTTTCCCAGAGAAGAAGCAATTCCATCTCAAGACTGACACAGAAACCATCCTTGAGTTTGCAGTCTGCCTGGACTGCTCTATGGATTTTGGACTACAGATTATTACAACATCAATTCTTACCTGAACTTTCAGTCTGCCATCTTGCCCTGTGTATTTCAGACTTGCCAGCCTTTACAATTGCATGGGCCAATTCCTTAGTGTCTGTTTGTCTGTCTCTATACACATATCTATCATCTATCTATCTATCTATCTATCTATCTATCTAATTTATTTTATGTATGTGTACATGCATATATCTTATATTCTATTGATTCTGTTTCTGCAGATAACTCTAATACAAGAACAAACAAGATAAAATACATGATAGCACTTTGTAAGCTATAAATTGCTGAAAATGTTAATTATTAAATTATTTGAGAACTTCCTAACTCATACATCTATTCCTGTTGGGCTATAAGAAGAATCCAGTTCCTTATTTTGTGTAACCCCAATGCTTAGATGGTGATTATTTCAACATCCTACATTCATGTGCATGGTGTCATTAGGAGGGCCATAAGGACAGATGGTTCTCTTGGTGCAAATGAATCGAGAAGAATCCAAGTTGGACTTTTCTTAACAGCTGCCTACCTTCAAAGATGCTGCCTCTTCTACTTAGCTGAGCTGAAGTGAACTCAGGAAGGTGAGCAGAAGGAAAATAAAGATCAACACATATCACTTTCTGAAGTCACGCTTAAATGGTTAACCTATGTTAATTATATGCCATCTGGATCCATCCCCAGAGGAATGTGGGGAATTGGTAACTGACTCTGATTTTGAGACTCTTGTAAAGATTCTGTTTTAGTTCCATGTGTTTTTCAGCTAGTTTAATCTTCTATTCCTTATCAATCACTCTAGGTGGTTGAATTGGCTTGAATTTCCCCTCCAGCCAGGCTGGGACCCTTCCTACTTCCTGGGCATGTTGCCCCTCATTCCCTTTCACCCCACCAGTCACTACCTCCTCCACCATCCTGCCACTTCCCATGCAGCCCTCCTTGGGCCTCCAGATCCCTAGGTGGCCTATCCCCTCTGGATGCTTGAGGCCTTTATTTCCTGGGTTGACCAAATGCACAGAAGGTGTCACCAACAGTTCTTGTGGTTATTGGAACTCACACGGTCTCCCTTGGCAGCCTTGCCTATGCTCAGCTGCCTCTTTGCAGGACTGCCAGATTTAGGAAATAAAAATACAGATGCCCAGTTATATTTGAATCATTTTCTTTTACAGGACAAGCTTATAGTAAAAAAGTATTTGCTGTTCATAGGAAACTCACCAGGCATTCTGTACTTGATCTGGCAACCTTACCTCCACGGCATATTGACCCAGGGGACAATCCCTGATCCAGGCTGGCCCAGGCAGGTTCTCCTCCTCCAGGAAATCTGCAGTTTGATCTCAGAGACCTGGAGATTTGGAGTTGCTGGGATGGGCGCACATTAATGGCAGTGTTCCAGAAGGAGGAACGACAAGCTCGCATTATGGGGAGTCTCATTTTCTGCCTGAATAGTACTTCTCAGTACATTGTCTCTCCCTTACCCTTTACCTTAGTTGGCCAGAGTTTTGATCAGTTCTGTTCCATCCATAAAACCTTACAACCTTCTCAAATAATAATTTGATGATTTCACAGGAGATAGTTTTGTTTCTCAAACAAGATCCTAGAATTATGGAAGGCAATGATTACATCTCTTCTACAGAATTTCTTACAGTGCCTCACACAGAGCAGACACTTCATAATCTGCTTTGAATAAAAGAATAACCCAAAAGAAGGGAGAAGTCCACAGACCTGGAGAAAATGAGAATGGACCTTGAAGAATCCAAATATTTTTTAATCACCCAAGAAAAATAAGACAGGTTTTTAGTCATTTTCTGCTGCTTTAAAATGGCCCAAAGTGAGCCTAAAAGGTTTAACCACCAATAGAAATTTTTAACAGTAGAAATTCAGATTATAAATTGCCTGTTTTCTGGTAACAGACCAGTGACATAATCTTTTCACGTCCAATCCAGTAGCATAATCTTTTCGAAGGTTTAAGTTCTACACTTTTTCGTAATTCTTTTTTTTTTCATTATGCTGAGAAGATTGTTTTTTTTCTTTTTTACCTAATTTTTGAGAATCCTGCTTTTGACTGCATATCAGCTTGGGACTTCACCCTCACAGAAGGGTATATTTTCTTAATGAAAAGTGCTGTAGTCCTGACCAGGTGGCTCAGTTGGTTGGAGCACTGTCCCATACAACAAAAGGTTGTGGGTTTGATTCCCCATCAGGGCACATATGGGAGGCAACCGATTGATCTCTCTCTCTCTCTCTCTCTCTCTCTGATCAATGGACATCCTGGGGTGAGGATTTAAAGAAAGAAAGAAAAAGAAAAAGTGCTGGATTCATTCTATATCACATTTTTTTTTTTTTTTTGCTGAGTATGACTTGGAACCTGCAGTTAATCCAACCAGAGAAGGAAGTGATAGTTCCATGTATACATCTGGGTAGACTCGGGTTTGTTCAATAAAATGTGAAGCCCACCCCCAAAATTAGTAATGTAGGTTATCTATTTAAAATTACTTACATGCATGTACACCCCCCCCACACAAGAATACACACAAATACACTCATTTATCACTGTTTCATGTAGCTAGAAGTAAAGCATCCCAGAAAAATAATAAAACACATCATTAAAATATACACTTAAGAGTGTTGTATATTCCATTTAATGTTTATTTATAAGTGTAATTGTTAAAATACCTTGTCTATATAAATACACAACTTAGATTTGTTCAGACCTAGAACAAAAGAAGCTTCCCTTCTTTTTTCAGTTCTTATCAATTTTCTAGTTCTTTTTTTTCATTTTCACCAATAACTTTATTTATTTATTGAAAAATTTTTAATTGTTTTCTAGTTCTTTTTTTGATATATTTATTGATTATGCTATTACAGTTGTCCCATTTCCACCCCTTCACGCAACTCCATCCTGCCCACCCCCTCTCTCCCACATTCCCCCCCTATAGTTCATGTCCATGGGTCATACTTATAAATTCTTTGGCTTCTACATTTCCTACACTATTCTTACCCTCCCCCTGTCTATTTTCCACCTATCATTTATGCTATTTATTCTCTGTACCTTCCCCCCTCTCTCCCCCTCCCACTCCCCTATTGATAACTCTCCATGTGATCTCCATTTCTGTGGTTCTGTTTCTGTTCTAGTTGTTTGCTTAGTTTTCTTTTGTTTTGGTTTTAGGTGTGGTTGTTAATAACTGTGAGTTTGCTGTCATTCTTACTGTTCCTATTTTTGATCTTCTTTTTCTTAGATAAGTCCCTTTAACATTTCATATAATAAGGGCTTGGTGATGATGAACTCCTTTAACTTGACCTTCTCTGAGAAGCACTTTATCTGCCCTTTCATCCTAAATAATAGCTTTGCTGGATACAGTAATCTTGGATGTAGGCCCTTGTCTTTCATGACTTGGAATACTTCTTGCCAGTCCCTTCTTGCCTGTAAGGTCTCTTTTGAGAAATCAGCTGACAGTCTTATGGGAAGTCCTTTGTAGGTAACTGTCTCCTTTTCTCTTGCTGCTTCTAAGATTCTCTCCTTCTGTTTCATCTTGGGTAATGTAATTATGATGAGCCTTGGTGTGTTCCTCCTTGGGTCCAGCTTCTTTGGGACTCTCTGAGCTTCCTGGACTTCCTGGAAGTCTATTTCCTTTGCCAGACTGGGGAAGTTCTCCTTCATTATTTGTTCAAATAAGTTTTCAATTTTTTGTTCTTCCTCTTCTCCTTCTGGAACCCCTATAATTCGGATGTTGGAACGTTTCAAGATGTCCTGGAGGTTCCTAAGCCTCTCCTCATTTTTCCGAATTCTTGTTTCTTCATTCTTTTCTGGTTGGATGTTTCTTTCTTCCTTCTGGTCCACACCATTGATTTGAGTCCCAGTTTCCTTTGCATCACTATTGGTTCCCTGTACATTTTCCTTTGTTTCTCTTAGCATAGGCTTCATTTTTTCATGTAGTTTTCAAACAAATTCAACCAATTCTGTGAGCATCTTAATAACCAGTGTTTTGAACAGTGCATCCGATAGGTTGGCTATCTGTTCCTCGCTTAGTTGTATTTTTTCTGGAGCTTTGAAGTGTTCTGTCATTTGGGCCTTTTTTGTTGTTGTTGTCTTGGCGCGTCTGTTACTTTAAAGGGGCAGAGCCTTAGGTGTTCCCCGGGGCGGGGTAACGCTGGTCTCTGTGCTGTGACGCTGTACATGGGGGAGGGGCCAAGAGGGAGCAATGGCGCCTGTTCCGCTGTCCACCGGATTTCGTCACCCCCTCCGCTTCCCACAATCAAATTGGGCCCCTCTGGTGCTGGTTCCCGAGTGGGTGGGCTTGTGCACACTCTAGGCCCCTGTGGGTCTCTCCAACGACCTCTCCTGTGAGGCTGGGGGTTTCTCCTGCTGCTGCCTCAACCCCCACAGGCATTTTCAATCAGAGGTTTGAGGCTTTATTTCCCGTGCTGGAGCCCTGGGTTACTCGGTCTGCTCCGCTCTCCGCCGTTAGTCCTGGTTTATCTGTGCATGAGTGTGGGGCAGCAGGGTCTGCTAGTGGTCAGACTGCCTGCCCCTTTCATCCCACACTCCACCAGTCTGGGTCCCGCCACCGCCACGCGAGTCCTCTCTGCCCTGGTGCCCGTCTCCGCCCCTCCTACCGGTCTGGATGTATGTTTCTTTTTTATCTACTTGGTGTCAGACTTCCTTGCCGTTCAATTTTCTCTCAGTTCTGGTTGTGCGAGGAGGCGCAGTGTATCTACCTACACTGCCATCTTGGTTCTCTCCCCTGTTTTCTAGTTCTTTAAATTTATGCTTCATGAGAACTTCAGGGAGAAAAAGATTTTGAAAACTTAGTGTTTTGAACTTAGAGTATTTACAGCTTTATCCAGATTCCATAACAGTCTTCCTTTTCCTCTTGGAAAAATATTTTCATTGCTCTAAGAAGAATTCAAATCATACACCTTTTTGAGAGGGAGACCTTAAAGGATGTGTAGAAGTTTCTACAATGAAAAGGGGATCAAGGCTAAGAGGACAGGTACCCAAGGGCTTCAAAGCCCAGAACATGGTTTGCTCAGAAAGTTCCAAGTAATTTTGCATGACTGGGCCATCCATTAGGAGGCATATCATGGAGGAGTCCATGGTGATTCCAGGGTTAACTCCAGAGAGTACCAAGAGAGAGAAAAGCATGTGAAGGAGGACTCCATCATTTGTGCAGTGCACAACTCTCACATCCTTGCGAAAGCCCTGGTTTCAAGGAGGCGAGTAGCTCGGTGCGATTGGATGCAGACGGAGGCGTGCAGGTGGAGGCACAAATGTGAGTGTGGTTGGGGCCCTTCTGGGAAATTAAGCAATGATAAAATTCTGAAGAATACTCAATGCATTATAATTAAGAGTTTGGTGGACTTTCTTCCAAATACCAGTTTTCCCAAAATGCGGTCCTCAGACTCACAGCATCGGCTTATGTGGTAACTTGTTAGAAAGGTAAATTCTCAGGCCCTGCTCTGACCTACTGACTCAGCAACCCTGAGGAGGGCTCCAGCAATCTGTGTTCTGACAAGTCCTCCAGGTGACTCCAGTGCTTGCTAAAACTCGAGGAATAAAATCCACCGACAGATTTTAAGCAAGGGAATGGCCACTGGGATGTGCATTTTGGAAAGATCACTAACCGCAACATGTGCGACTGACAGGTAGAGGTGCAATGGAAAACAAGAGATGTTTCTACTGCAATGCAGTAAAAAGGAGAACAGGTAATAAATATTCATGACGTGGAATCTCCACCTTACTTGCTATGGAGATGGAGAGTCCGGAGTCTTTCCTGTTCGTGACTAAGTTTACCAGGGAGATTAAGTAGCTCTCCCATATCTCCGTTACTATCTCATTCAGACAGAAAACTCAAAATGATCCTTGACTTGCATCATCATTTATTTCTGAGAGTAATGTTTCTTCATATTACAGAGATTCTAATAAGAACTTTAGGTTTTGAAATAGAAATAGAGATATTTCTGCCCTGGTTGGTGTGGCTCAGTGGATTGAGTGCTGACCTGAGAACCAGTGGGTCACTGGTTCAATTCCCAGTTAGGGCACATGCCAGAGTTGCGGGCCAGGTCCTCAGTAGGGGGGATGTGAGAGGCAACCATACAATAATGTTTCTCTCCCTCTCTTTCTCCTTCCCTTCCCTTCTCTCTAAAGACAAATAAAATCTTCAAAAAATAGTCTTAAAAAAAAGAAATAGAGATATTTCTGTCTTGGAGTGAAACCACAGTCTATTATCCATAAGAACATTATGATACACACTCTATTATTTGCCAGAACTAGTCTCTTTTGTAAAACTTTACCTTAAGTGTATATTCAGAAATCACATGGGCCAAAGACCAGTTTAACAGCCCATTTATACTAGCTGTTCCCTGAAAGCATGCTTATTTGTTGAATTATTTCTCCAACCCACTCCAACTTCCAATTTCTGCAAGGAAGTCTTCTGAATTTCCTGAATTAAAGTGCCATTAAAAACTGGCTTTGTTCCTTGGACACTTAGTTGGATTCATCAGCTCATCAATCACCATTAACAGAGAATTGCCAGAATTTATTTCCACTATTATCCCTATATCTAAAAACTATGTCTCAGCAGCTTCAAAGAAAGAAAAAACAAAAGCCCTAGTGCAATCATTATGTTTCCTTTTAATGAATCCCTGCAGTAAACCTCTTCTGAAAAGTAGTTTTGAGGTCAACATCATTTAGACCACATTATAGAAATGCCAGCAAACAGAAGACCTGCAAGGGGCTCTCTGAAATGCAGCATCTCTGCTGAGGGGAATGTTTGATGGAAGCCAAGCCCAGTGGCCACTGAAGACAACTTATGATTCACTTTACGTTTGCTTGTAGCGGCGGGCTGCTGTGCTGTCCCAGGGCCAGCAAGCAGCAGCAGCTCACTGAGGGCTTCTGTCATATGGATGACAGGTGCTCTTTGTGATAGGAAGCCATATATCACAAACAAGGACCTTTAATGGAGTCCAGTTTGGCTTCTTTTGACAGCTGCAGTCGGGGACCACGATTTCAACAGCCTCCAGCATTTCTGTACTTAGTAGGGACTGATGAGGTGTTTACTAGATGGAGAGGTCCTGCTTTTTACAGCTGTAGAAAATGGGGACATTTTCTACACTCACAGAGACATATCCCATTATCTGTATAGAGTCACTTCTATCATGAAGGATACTTAATTAAGGCTTTGCCAATCAGAGTGTGATCCTCAAACCAGCAGCAGCACCAGGGAGCTTTTTGGAAATCCAGCGCCTCAGGCCCACCTCAGACCTGCTTAATCAGAGTCTGTTTTCACCAGAATCCCGAGGGATTCTTATACACATTTAAGTTGGAGAAGCTCTGTCCTCAGACACAAATGCATTTAGAGGCTCTTCCCTAAATTTTTAACCTGTGGATCTCAGTTCTTGAAATGGGGTGGGTTGTTAGGACTTGCGGGGGTTTTTTCAACACTACTCAGAGGTTCTGGCTGGGTGGGTGCAATTAGCTGAAAAAGACCTCACAGGTGATGCTGGAGTGGTCTCTAATCCCACGCAGACCTCCTTTCCCAGCCTGGGGTTGACGGCTATTGCTTTAAACACCTGCACATGAAACAGTTCAGCTTGGCAGTATAAAGAATGCTGGATGAGGAGTCAGAAGACTTGACCTTCTTTCTGGGTCTGGGTTACAAGATCAACTGCTTGACCTGAGTCAAGACATGGAGTCAAGGTTTTTTCACTTATGACTGGGGCTAATCATGACGATTTTATTTACATGAATAGACTGTAGTGATGAAGTTGTTAATGCATGTGAAAGTGTGTTGTAAGTTATATGATTCTCTATAAATGCCAATATTCTCATATGAATTACAAAGTTTGGGGTAGAATTATTAACTAGTATATAATTTTACAGGTTGAAGAACTTTATTCTTATAATTTCCTGTTGGAAATTAGTGCATTCTTTCCTTCTAAATGTCCATTAAGCCCATTTCTGTGAATGCTGGTAACTGATCTACAAGTTACATTACTAGATTAATGCCTAGTCCTTTTGGAAAGGCAGCATTCTGGACTGACTAGCGTCCCTCCAAAATTCATGTACATGCTGACCCTCAGAATGTGACCTTATTTGGAAATAAGTCTTTGCAGATATAATCAGTTAATGTAAGGTCACATCTGATTAAGGTGGTTGCTAATCCAGTGTCTGTAAAAGAAGGCCACGAGAAACACAGACACACACAGAGGGAAGATGTAACAATGGAGGCAGAGATCCATTGGGGTGGTGCCCCTAGCAGCCAAGGAATTTCAGGAATTGACAGTAAGCACTGGAAACTAGGGATGGGCAAGGAAGAATTCTGCCTTAGAGCCTTCGGAGGGAGGGTGGCCCTGCTGACACCTTGATGGACTCTAGAACTGCAAGAGAATAAATTTCTGTTGTTTTAAGCCACATAGTTTGTGGTATTTTGTTTCTGAAGTCCTAGGAAACTAATTCAGTCAGGTTGTATAATTTGACACACAGTCCGGTCTTTCATGAGGGGTGGAGCTAAGAACGCTCAGAGCCAAAGCACACATGCTCTTCAAAAGTAAATGTGATGTGATTTGAAAAAGAGATGGAAGTCATAGAGGTTTTGAGCCCTAGTCAGCAGGAAAACAGTTTACATTGGGAGAAACTAAATTCTATTTACTGTTGCAAGTAAGTAGTTATGATGTGTTAAGCAGGTAATTAATACATGCATTCTAAATAGCATTCTGATACAAGTTAGAATATGTGGGTCCACGAGCTGTAAAAGTCACTTATACCAGAGGAATGTAGGAGAAAGATAAATAAGGAAATGCTACAAAATAATGGATTACAATGGTGAAGTTAGCAACAAGAAAGTTCCTGGTGTTGGCAAATTTAAAAACACTTCCTCTGGTGGTGGATTACAAATTAAACGTGTTGGGGAATTCTTTTGCTGTTGTCTATGTAAATGAATTGTTAAGTGAAAAGCACCAGTGAGCATACTGTGTATCCTAGTCTCTCTGCTATTCAAGCCCCTAGTGTGCAAGTCCTACCTAAGCTTGGTGGCAGCTATCTATGAAGAGCTCCTTAGAATAGTATTTTTCTTTTTAATGTCTACTTTTCAATTACAGTTGACATTCAGCATGATTCTGTATTAGTTTCAGGTGTATAGCATAGTGGTTAGACAATATGTACTTTATAAAGTGTTCCCCCTGATATTTCCAGTACCAACGTGATACCATACATAGTTATTACAATATTATTGATTGTATTCCCTATGGGGTACTTTAAATCCCCATGACTATTTTGTAACTATAAATGTGTACTTCTTAATCCCTTGAAATTTTCACCCAGTCCTCTAACACCCCTTCCTTCCAGCAAACAACCATCCATCTTTTGTCTCTATCTGTGAGTTAGAACAGCACTTTTCAAACTGTGAGTAGCAACCCCTTTGTGGGTCATAAATCAGTTCTGAGAGTCACCATCAGTACTTAATAAAAGTGGAAAAGAATAAGTGAGAATATAACAGAAAATACCAGGAAGGGTAAGTAATGTTTTGTAAAAAGTTTCTTGATACATATACACACTGAACCATAATTCCTATGCCCATATGTTAACAACAAGAATGGTTATCAGTAAATTGTAACTATCATCTTACTTTGATGATCCATGCAGTGACAACTTGATCCTAATATTTCCCAAGCTAAGCTTTGGATAATTTCCATCAATGGAAGAGAAGATAGGCTACCTTCCCTATCCCCCCAAAGGATGGAACTCTCAGTCTTTCAACATCACTCTGACTTAGGACTTTGATAAGTTATCTCTCTATATACAGCTTCTGTTTATATTCACATCCATCCCTTCTCAGTTCTGATATTTAGATTTCCAACCTATTATTTACTATGTTTTGCACAGCTGGTGTTATTTGGGTTTTGAATGGATTTATGATATTTCCTATGATATAAGCTGGGATGATCAAGTTTCATTAGTTACTAGCAAATCTATTTAGCAAATTTTTGTTTTAAGTTTATAAACATTTGCTATAAGAAAATGCCATTTACTAAATTGTGTCTAGTCATTACTACCATTGTAGGATATTTTAATTAATTTCTGAATTAAAATATTAAATTTTTATAGACAGAATTGTTAGAGAAATATGAATTAAAAACAGAATGAGATATCACCTCACACCTGTCAGAATGGCCATCATCAATAAATCAACAAATAACAAGTGCTAGCCAGGATGTGGAAAAAGGGGAACACTTCTGCGCTGTTGGTGGAAATGCAGATTGGTGCAGCCACTGTGGAAAGTAGTATAGAATTTCCTCAAAAAATTAAAAATGGAACTCAGTGATTGCATTTCTGGGAATTTATCTGAAGAAACCTGAAACCTAATTTGAAAGAATGTATATACCCCTATGTTCATCGCAGCATTATTTATAATAGCCAAGATTTGGAAGTAGCAGCTATGGGACATTTACACAATGGAATACTACTTGGCTGTAAAAAAAGAAGATTTTACCCTTTGGAACACCATGGATGGACCTGGAGAATATTATGCTAAGTGACATAAGCAGTTAGAGTGGAGTGTAATGAACAAACTGACCTAACAAGCGAAATAGAGACAGTCTCATAGATAGAGAGCAGGCTGACAGCTCTGGCAGGGGGACAGTTGGTGAGAGGAGGAATTGAACAAAAAAGAAAACACTCATGGACATACAACAACAGTATGGTGATTGTGGGGGGAGAGGAGTGAGTAGGGTGGAAGAGGTAAAAGGAGGATAAATGGTAAGGGAAAAATACAATAAAAAATAAAGTATTATTTGGGTTATACTGATGTGCCAATATTGGTCAATGATTGTAACAAATGGACCACTTAGGAGCAGGATGTTGATAGTGGGGGAGTCATCCTATGGGAACTTTTTGTATTTTACACTCAGTTTTTCTATGAACCTAAAACTGTTCTAAAAAATAAAGTCTTAATTTTTTTCAAAAAAAAGTATTAAAAATTTAATAGACGTTAACATTATTGATAGACCATTGATTAATACCGGTTTCTAAATATTATGTGGGATTTTCAATGATATGATTTGTCTCAAAAGACTCAACTTTTGATCAGGTAAATGTTTATTTATCACATAAGATCACATGATATATGACAAATAGTTAACATTAAAATAATTGATTCCATCTTTTTAAAGCAAAACCTTAGTTTGTATGTCATGTTTTTTCTTTAAGTTAATGGTCTTTTCTTCTTAATACTCACTGAGGATATGTTTATTGATGAGAGTGAGGGGTAGGGGGGGAGAGAGAGAGAGAGAGAGAGAGAGAGAGAGAGAGAATGAGAAACATAGATATAAGAGGGAAACACTGTTTGGTTGCTTTTATAGGTGCCCTGACCAGGAATCGAATCTGCAACCAACTGAGCCACCCAGCCAGGGCAAGTTAATGGACTTTTTATTGGAAAGAAAAATAAAATGACCAGCATTTACAACTTGGAATGGATGTAAATTGTAATTTCTTGAACAGCAATGTTGATGGTTGTGCTGAAGTCCATGGCCACTGTCTACTTCTGCTGGCTCCAAGTCACAGTTCAGAATGTTTTGAAACAGAGAATCCAAAGATGCTCCCTTGGTAAAAGTTTCTTTTTAAAAACTTGTGTAAATGGTTTACACAATAGCCTGACACCCATGTCACTCCAGTACAAGGAAGACAACACTAAACCAACACATGTGGGCATGCCACAAGCATGTGTCAGCGTCACCATGGGTCAGGGCACACGGAAGCCCAAGAGGACCATCCTGCTAGTCTAGGGTTACATCTAGATAGTTTATCCTTCATGCATCTTTCTACGTACATCCTGAGGTAAACCAATTTTAAATGTGTTTGCTTTCAGTAAACCAGCTATGACAATTTATACTAACAAGGTGCACTAGAACCCATTTGAATAGGTTTTGAATTTGTTTTTTCATTTTTTGTTTTTAATACAAATGCCTGATTGTGTTGTCAACCTGCATGCATGAGAAACTGGCCAGCCCAAACAGTGTATTCATTATTAGCAAATGAAACTAGAAGGAGTCCACTAAGTGCTTCCTTATCATTAATGTAGTACAAGTATTTATACTGTAAAACTGATATGTAGCTTGATCTTTAGGGAACAGGACCACCAACCAATATATGCAGATATTATGTGTGTGTGGGCAGAAGGTATTTTTGACATTCAGTTGTGCTACATAGAAACAGAATGAGTAAATTATTTTTTTTTTGCAAGAAGTAAGTAAAATACTCGATTTGATTCTTCTAGAGGGGAAAAAAGGAGTTGAAAGTAGGTCTTCCTGTGTCAGTCATCACCTGTACGAATTCTTCATAGTTGACTTGTCCATCTCCATCAATACCTGCTTCCCTGCTATGGTGAGACATATGCACACATACAAACACATGCAGTCATCTACTTCTCCATCTATTAGTTTTTCCTCTGAGTTTGTCATGGCATGACGCTGATGTAACCATTGCCATCCTTGTCAAAAATTGGAATGTCTGGTGGATTTCTACTTCACTCTGTATCTTTCATTTTTCCAGCCACTGTGGTAAAAAAATTCTGGGAAGTCAATGGTGCCATTGCTGTCAGCATCCACTTCATTGGTCATACTCTGCAATTTAGCTTTTGTTGAGTTCTGACCCAGTGACCTCATGACAGTGTCAAATTCCTTGGTTGTGATGGTACCATCACCATATTTGTCAAATAGGGAAAGAGCTTCCTTGAATTCTGCAATCTGTTCTTCACCCAGCTGATCATCCATGGTACAAGGGAAGGTAGGAAGAGCAGAGGGAGGGAGGGTGGCTGCACTGGTGTAGGGGCTGTGACGGCAATGGTGCTTCTGCTGTTGCTGTTGCTGATGCTGTGGCTAAAGTGCAGGGTGCACTGGGCTCTGTGCTGCTGCACTGCCACCTGGGCCACTGCCCAACTGCCAGTAGCGGTGCCATGTCTGTGAGACTGCCAGCACAAAAATCTGTAGGTCATGTTTTGGATTCAAATTCCAGTTCTGTCATTCACCCAGCTATGAGGCATCTATTCTTCAGGCAGTAGAGCTGATAAAAATTAAGATTAGAGCTTAAATATATATAGCACCTAGTAGGTGCTTATTTAGTGGTGACTTATACTACTGCGTATATTCAAGTTTCCACAGAAGAATGTCTACAATAGTTTCTGGTCAGCAAGGCAGAATTCAACCACCAGAATATTTAGTGTACATATAAAAATACACTGATGATACGACACATGTCTAGATAAATTTTATATATAGCCCAAGCATTCTCATGTTTAAATTTCATACTTTTTAGGTAGCAGATTGTCAGTGGTTGACTTACATGTGGTCACCCTGTCACAGCCTCTAGCCATGGCTCATTTCCTGTCATCTATAAAATATTCACCAGCTGTAAAGAGCAGTGGGAGGTCAGGTGTGCAAGCTGCCCCACACACTCTCCTTCCAATGGTAGGAAAGAGTGTCTGCTCACAAGTCTATGTTCTGGGTGGCATACAACTATTTTGAATCATCTTCTAAAAAGAAACCTCTCTTGATCTCCATAGAGGAATCACTTCCTTCTTTGGTTTTCAGAATGGGCTTTCTGGAGCCTTGGGTTCTGTGGAAATGCCTTAGATGGCCGGTGCTGAAAGACGACGGTGGACAGGGCCAAGGGAACCCCCTCTGTGCTGCAGATCAGGCAGAGCTATCGTTCCATGCAGTGCTAAAGATGCTAACATGAAGAGGTGACTGTTTTTCATAGAAGCATTTTGAGTCTGGTGGAACATATGCACACATACAAATGCATGCATTTGTATATATAACCAGCTATATCTCTCCTCTGGAGATGATAATACTGATAAATATTGCTAGTTATGGTTGAGGATCTGGTGGAAATGACCTACATGTGACTGATCAAAAGCCCTCTCTACACTAGTCACAAATAAAGGGCTATTTTATCAGTGACCACAGCTGTTGTTTGCAGAGTTGGTTATTAAGCAGAGCTTTTTGTTTTAGACTTCTAGTCCTTCTAAATGTCAGGCAAGTTTTGTATATGCCAAGGTGCTAAAATTTGACCTCCCCAAACAGGCAGAAGGCATGACCAAACACATTATATTCAGATAGCACATAAAACAGCAATCTAATGAGCCGGCTGCCGCCAGCCAGCTGTACCACATTAAATGGCCTCTAGGAGGCTGAAGGTCTGGGCACCAGGAGAGATGGAATCATCGATTTTCTCATAGTATCAGAGTATTCTTTTATGGTTTTGGATCATTTACATAAACATAATCAAATATACAAAATTCATTTTGCCCCATTACTTGCAAACTGGTTTAGAATTCCTCAAAAAGCATTTTCTAGGATTTTGTCCAGGTCGCAGCACTCAACCCAAAGAGTGCCCACTGAATATGTGTGTTATCCTCATAAAATTTTTATGTATGCAAATGCAAATCCAACAAATGCCATCTGTGGCCCTTAGAGATTCTCAATCTGATTTCCTGAGACATTAAGCTGAGAAAAACAAATTTTAAGCTTTCCATATAAATAAAAGAGTTAACATAATAATAATAGTAATAAAAACCCCATCGCGTCATTCCCATAGCCCATCCTCTCTGCATAAATAGAAGGTGTTTGCTTCTGAAAGTCTAAGCAGACACAAGAAAAAAAGCACCAACAGATGATGACTTAGCTCCATTGCAAAGGACACAACTTTGATGCTCCTTGATCTTTTTGCTATAAGGCTCATCTCCTAATGATATGGTTGGGAGATTGTCAGGTACCACGTATTTGGCAGAGAAACAAAACACCAACATTCGCAATAGAGATAGGCTAAAGAGAGCTAATTTGCTCTCTGCAAAATGGTGATGAGAAAGGTTGAAAATAAGAACATAACTGCCCAGTTGTACATTGGCATCCCAGCCCAGTCTGGGAGACACAGTGGGGCATCTTTTATTTATCCTGGGTACATGTCAGCCTGCTTCTCCTTCTGCCCTCTGCACCTCCTGTGCCCCTTTCCTGCCAGGGCCAAGTTCTTGGACTCTTTGGAGCTGCTCAGGGCTCCCCAGCATATCACCTGCTGTGGCTCCCCTCACTTCCCCGTCCACCTCTTTCTCCATTGAAATAACTGTCCAGCAGCCTCTCTCTCTGCTGCCTTTTCTACTAACCTGATTCTACTGTGAGGGTCAGATAATATCTTATTGCAAATGAATGTATTCTTACTAACAGAATTTCAGGCAATGAGAATAATTTTGATTTGTAGACCCTTTAAATTATACACAAAACATTCACCTATTATGCTCAATTATGCTGATATTACTGGAAAAATATGTTTTGGTACAAGGAACCATCATTCTGTCAAAAATTTATCACTTAACTAAATGGTATAAAATGTACATATTTTTTCATCATCTCAACCCCATCAGCAGAATAAAAATTCTGCTTGAACTGAACTGAAACCTGAATACTTGGCCTTATTTATGTGGCATATAGTTGTCAATTAAGGAGATTTTAAATAGACTTGATTTATTGACTAGGTCTCAGGCTTTTAACTTTGCAATTTATTCTTTATTTTCAATAAAATGACTATATGCTCATTTAAGGACAGTATAAATAAATTCCCTCTCATTTATATTGCCTGTTTTTTGGCTTTCTTTTTTATCTGAACAATATAATAAGGGCAAGATCTTACATATTAATGACTGCTTTTAGCTAACTGATTATAGTGTTTACGCTCTCATTCCACTGAAAGTATATTTGGTTCTAAATTCAACCTTTTGATTCCTGGCTTCTCTTAGCATAGATGGGTTTATTTCATTTTGATTTACTCACTCTCTGCACAGTTAAATCATTTCTCAATGTCAGCACTCATCAAAAATATATCACAGGGAAGTGCTTTCCTTATTAGCTTAATGATTTACTGTTTTTCATGTCTAGATGCTTCCATTGCAATCAACAATCTTTTATATTGAACTAAACTTCTACAAAAGCACATGAGAGTGAAAGTGATTTCAAATTAGCCTGTAATATAAACAAATTAATATCATCTCGTTGCATAAGGTTTGAGGGGTTCACAAGATCTCATGGATTCTCTCCATGGGTCTCCTGATTTAGAAAGAGTTTCCCAAGGCCAGTCCCACATTTCCAACCTCCTGGGTGATATTTCCACCTATATAGCCATTGGCCCCTCTAATTCATGATATCACCTTCCACCCCACCTTCTGCAACAAATCCCTCTTGACTGTTTTATTTGTTATTAGTATTAATTCTATTTAGTTCATTTTTTCACCAGGGAATTAAAGTGTTTTTTTCCCTGTTCTAATATTCTATGTCTATACCTACATTTATATATAACTCTTTACCCTAAAGCTCCACATCTAAGTCCCTAAGTTCCAGTCATTCATCCTTCAAGATTCTTTTTTCCAATCCATCTCCTCCTGCCCCATTAATTCAGCCCCTTAACTTTTCATTCCTAAACAATTGCATTCCTAAACAATTAAACTCTAATTGTTCAACTACCTCCTCTCTTGTCCATTTTCTTTCTGGGAATGAAACAGATGTGGGAGAAGAGGGAATGCACAGAGTGGAGGGTGCTTTCATTGCCCTTGCCTGTTTCACTTTCCCAGCGGCTTCCTCTTACCATCTTAGAGATCAGTGATGTGTCTCATCTCTCCCCCTAGACTACAGCTTATTAATGGTCAGGACAGATCTGATTGAGAGCTATTTTCTCGTGAGTTCCAAACACAATGCGTGTTTCATAAATAAAATATGATCAACAGTATTCATGAATTTATTTTTGTCAGTGGTGCATCTCAATAACTGGCTACATTCTCAATGCCCATGTACGCATCTCATCATCTCATTCTAAGTTTTCTCGCCCTAACAGATGACACTTTTCTGTTTGGATCGCTGGATGACTGAGTCACTTTTGTGTCATCCAACTGCACTTCCATGTAGGCAAATTTTCTGTAACTCCAGATTCCACAACCAAACGAAAACAAGCAAAATAAACAATTGCACACCAACAACCCAACTGAGAACTGTTTCCTCTAAAGCTATCAGGGCTTTTCAATTATATGTGGTTATGGCTAGGGAGTTTAGGAGCTTTGAACAGAATCCAAAGTGTTTTAACTAATGGCACTAAAGCAAAAGGGTGATGTTGCCATCCACCTACATTTTTTTCTCCTTTCCTACACTTTATTTTTTTTCATTTGTTTTCCCCATTTCTTCTCTCTGAACTCTTTCTCCTAGACAAAATTTAGAAAAGTACTATTTTCAAAATGCAATTCCACCTTCAACCAACGGACATGGTGTAGGAGAGAATTCAAATGAGTACACATTCATGATATTTTGGAAGGAAGAGTGTCACCTCTAGGCAAGCAAAGTAACATCTGAGTTCCCCAGAGGAGACAAAAATGTCATCTGAGCAGACAAGGTCTGATTCCTGGGAGCATCCAGTCTGGACGGGAAACATCTGACTAGAGTTACCCTGAGACACTAGAAGGATGAGCATCTTGGCTCCTGGCCTCTGAGATGGGAATGCCTTATGGGAGAGGCCTCTCCTTGACCTATCCTTGGAATGCAAGTATTTAATCAAGGTCTGTTGACTTGAAATGGGTGTAATGAAGGGCCCCAGGGACCTTTTACCCAGCCTGGTGTTTGCCTTACTCAAGCACAGTGAATGAGGCAGGATGCTAAAAAGTAGCTTGGCATTCCTATAAGGATGAGTAGAGATCCTGTGCTTGGGTTGTTGGATACATCTCACTTTTCTCCCTTGAAAAAGGTATTTAACTTTTAGAGAGAGGGGAAGGGAAGGAGAAGGAGAGGGGAACTCTGATGTGAGAGTTAAACATTGATTGCTTGCCTCTCGTATGTGCCCTAATCAGGGACCCAACCCACAACCCAGGTATGTGCCCTGACTGGGAATTAGACCAGTGGCATTTGGCTTTGGAGGGATGATGCCCAAACAACTGAGCCATACCAGTCAGGGGTCACTTTTTTCCTTTTAAAATGTAATGTTCTGGGAAAAGATACTGTACCTTACTATCACACTGTTCATATCCAATACATATAAATAATAATGAGAATCACCATCTTAAAATAAATGATGGAAATTTATGAAGTGAGGCTCATTCTTACCAGTAGGTGTCTCTGTTCCATCATGCTCTCCCCAAATTCACCTAGGTTTCTCCTGGAAATACAGATGTTACATAAAAGGCATCTTTTCTTAGTAATTATATACTTTAAAGAGAAGATATAAAATGACTTCTCCTTTTATTTGTATTCACTTTCACTCTGAATTTGGACTTGCTTTGCAGCACTGGTTGCGGATAATGTCAGGGTTTTTCAAGATAATCTCCCTTTTCATTCTTTGGTACTTAAATCAGCTTTCTCCCTAGGCTTCATCTCATTCCAATTAGTGGTACATTTCTGAGCAAAGTAGCAATAACTAAGTTTCTAGGTATGTGAGGCTTCTCAAAAGGTTAGACTCTTTCTCTTAAACATTTATTCCCTCTCCATTAAATGAATCCCTGCTTTGAGTGTCCTTGGGAGTTGTCTCCAGTGTTAATTTCCCAGAGATGAAGGCGCTTAAGTAACCATGTACCTTCTGGCTCCAGACTACCTGGGTCCAAGTCTTGGCTCTGCTTCTTATTACTTGATTGATTTTCTTTGAGCTACTTACTCATTTTGTGCTTTATTTCCCATATATAAAACAGGATAAGGAGGATACTAGTACTATGTGATAAAGTTGTTATAAAGAATAAATATGATAAAGTGGTTAGAACACTGCATGGCATGTGACAGTGTACATAAATATCTTTCATATATACAGGATATATACGACACATATTCATAAACATGCCAAATAAAAGCTAGTTCCCACTTGGCTTAGCTGAACTGAATTGATAAGGTTACTAGAAGGGGTGTCCAACCTGTGGCTTGCACGCCATATGTGAGGAATTTTTTGCTTATCAGTGGTGGTGGATATCGTGAAATTTATTCATCGACCTTTTTATTGCTCATCAGTTTTCATTAGTGTTTGTGTATTTAATGTATTGTCCAAGACAACTCTTTTTCCACTGTGCCCCAGAGATGCCAAAAGGTTGGACACCCCTGTGTATAGGGCATATGTGCACCTTCTTTGTGACTCATCTCTCAAAGGCTATGAAACTACAAATACTGTGGAGGTTTTCCCTGAAGTTAGCTGTTCCCACTGCCCCATGTACTCTCATAAGGAGAGAACCATCAGCCAGCTTCCACCCACCACAACCCAGAAAGCTCCTTTCCATGTGGAGTTTGATTTCATGTTTTGAGATGTTCCAAACACGACTTGAAAAATGGAGAAAGTGAGATTAATAGGGAATAAATCAATGGGAAAATGATCCACCATGAAGATTCACAAAATGATGCATAAAAATTTTGATGAAATAGCCCAGCAGCTATCCTGATTTTCTAAGCAAGATTTGATGAGGGTATAAACTACATGGAGGGAGATGTTTAATAGTAACAAACAAGCACTTACATGCATCAGCTCCTCCTTGCATCTCACACATTTTAAGGTAGGTACTGTTATCATCCTTAGTTTACAGGGGGAAGATGAAAGGCACAATGGTTGAGGCCATGCACAGTGATAAGTATTTGGCATATGTTGATTCATGTTGTCCCCTCATTACAATATCAGCTGATAGTACTGTTGTCCTCATTATAAAAAGTGGAAAACTGAGGCAACAAGAGATTAAGTAAGTTGCCCACAGCTGGCAAGTGACAGAGCCAGGATTTGAAGCCAGCCAGTCTGGCCCCAGAGACAGTTCTGTTAAAGAAAGAATTAGTGCAGCAGTTCTCAAACTTGAGGTTGAGTAATAAGAATCACTTACTGCAAGTCATCCCATTGAGAAGAAGCTGAAAATTGGAGACGACTGTGACTGCCTGGGAACGCCTGGCTGAAATGGCAGTGCTGGCTCAGGCATGCCCAGCACAGCTGAGGGACCGTAGTCACAAAACTGTATTACAGTATTACAATACTGTAATAACCATTTGTGGTTATTACAACCATCAGATGGGTGATCACTTTGTAAGTTACACAAGTGTCTAATCACTGTATTGTATACCTGAAAGTAATATAATATCATACATTAACTGTAATTAAAAAAAATAATAATTAAAAATAAGTTGCCTGATAAAAAGGCAGTGCTGGCCAAGGAGAAGGGACCTGGCTCTGGTTTGATGAAGGATATGTCTATATGCTTTTGTCTATTATGCCAAGTGAAATAAGCCAGGCGGTGAGGGACAAATACCATATGATCTCACCTTTAACTGGAACATAACCAACAAAAGAAAAAAGCAAACAAAATATAACCAGAGACATTGAAGTTAAGAACAATCTAACAATAGCCAGAGGGGAGTGGGGAGGGGATAGTGGGGAGAGGGGTTTTCAGGAACTACTATAAAGGACACATGGACAAAACCAAGGGGGAGGGCGAAGGTGGGGGAGGGAGGTGGGTTTGGCTGGGGTGGGGTAGAGGGGTGGGGAGAAAATGCAGACAACTGTAATTGAACAACAATTAAAAAAATAAAATAAAAATGAATCATTTGGTGCCTGTTTCCTTGCCTGTTAAATTTCCAGGTGAAAGGCTTTGAATGGTGTGTGCCTGTGATTGAATGAGTGCGTGTGTGTTTGAGGGGAATAATTGTTGCTAGGTTTCAGGGTGAAGGCCCTAGCACAGATTACACAACATGTCCACACAAGGGTAAGTAAATCTGAGTGCCAATCCTGAATCTGTGTGCTCTCTGTGTTAGTGTTATTGGGAAAGGAAGGCTGGTTTCAAATCCACAGAAGTCATTGCGAAGACCCTGAAATTGGGCTTAGAGATGTAGGCTGTTGTCAGGTTGTGCTCAAGAGAGACTTTCTAATGCTCTAAGTGGGAAAGTGAATTCTCCACGTGAATATGCATGCAATGCAGAAAACTGCCACTGATGCTATATTGGGCTTAATTCCTTTTCAAAACAGCCTTGAAAACAGAATAAACACATTATGCTTGTATGGTGTATTCAAGAAGTAGCCTCTGTAGGAAACGACTTTAGAATGATCATTTTTCCATTCCTGTGCTGAAACCTGACAATACCCAGTAAAAAGCTAGAATGGGGCATCCACCTGAGGCCCTGAAGGTCTTTTTGTTACACACTGAACCAGAGCGCTGAGGCAAAATCTAATTTCTACTGTCAGGAAACATTTTTAACTTGCTCTTATGCCCTGTGATATTTTTAGTAAAAAGTGTTTGCATACTAAGTAATGACCCATATCTAGCAACTTCTCTCAACCTGCTGTATCTTTTGCCCTGCCCTTCAATTAAACTGTTGTGTCAGGGGTCACTGATCCTACGTATCCCAGAATTCAATGTCACTTTGCAGCCCTTACTTTTCTTGACCCATTGGTAGAATTTTACTCTACTGATGGCTTTTCTTCTTGAAACCTTCCCTTCCCTGGGTTTCCATGATGTTACAGCATCTCTTCATTTCCCTCTTACCTTCTTGGCTTCTTCTCAATATCCATCATATATGTTTACTTATCCTTTCAATGTTGGAGTTCTTTTATATATTCTATTCTATTCTGTTCTGGTCTGTTCTATTCCATTCCATTCCATTCTATTCTATATTCCATTCCATTCTATTTTATTCTAATATTCCATTCCATTTCATTCCATTCCATTCTATTCTGATATTCTATTCTATTCTAGTCTCATTCCTCCCAGTGGTTCCAAATATCATCTATGTCCTGCTAGTCTTTGAATCTACATTTCTTTTTTTTTTTTTAATTTTTATTGTTATTCAATTACAGTTGTATGCCTTTTCTCCCCATCCCTCCACCCCACCCCAGCTGAACCCACCTCCCTCCCCCACCTCCACCCTCCCCCTTGATTTGGTCCATGTGTCCTTTATAGTAGTTCCTGTAATCCCCTCTTCCCACTGTTCCCCCCCCCCCCCCGGCTATTGTTAGATTGTTCTTAACTTCAATGTCTCTGGTTATATTTTGTTTGCTTTTTTCTTCTATTGATTATGTTCCAGTTAAAGGTGAGATTATATGGTATTTGTCCCTTACCGCCTGGCTTATTTCACTTAGCATAATGCTCTCCAGTTCCATCCATGCTATTGCAAAGGGTATAAGCTCCTTCTTTCTCTCTGCTGCATAGAATTCCATTGTGTAAATATACCATAGTTTTTGGATTCACTCGTTTGCTGATGGGCACTTAGGTTGCTTCCAGTACTTGGCTATTGTAAATTGTGCTGCTATGAACATTGGGGTGCACAGGTTCTTTTGGATTGGTGGTTCAGGGTTCTTTCCAGGGCAGATGATCCTACTACCACTGCCTCCATCACTAATGAGTTATTTGAGGCTGAATGCTTTACAACATTACTTCATTTATGTCTCCCCCAAATCCTGTTAAGTAGGTAATATTGTTACCCCAGCTTTTGATGAAGAAATATTTTTGGTAATGTAATGTCTAAGTTCACACAGCCCTTAAGTGACTTGCACTTAGGTCCCTGACTCAAAAGCCCATGTTGCTATGGACTATGCAACATGGCCTGTGAATGGCCATCAATGGGAGGAATCACAAAGACTATTGAAATCTCTGACAGATCTCTGTGTGATCTGTCCCATGGCTATTTCTTACCAAACATCCCTCAGACTGAATTCACCATCGCTCCTCTGTCCCTCCCTCTGACCCACAGTGATGCCAGCACCCTCCATGTCTCCTCTCTTCTTTCCTTCTCACCCAATCAGTCCCCTAAACCTGACAACTGATCTCTTAATTACCTCTCCTATCTATTCATTACCCGTCACCCGTTTTGCCATTCCCTGAGTGTGGGTCCCCATCATTTCTTGCCCAGATTAATGCCTCAGCCTTGGAACCCCATGTCCTGCTCCTCTGAGTGTACTCTCCACATGGGTACCAATCAGCGTTCTTAAAGGCAAAGCCATCTTTCCACACCCCTCACTGTAAAGCTTCATCCTGACATGGACTGTAAGGCACTGTGTGATCTTGTTCCTGCCTACTGTCCAAGCCCTTGCTCACCTCCTGCCCCATTTGCCTCACCCTCCACTTGCATCCCCTACCCTCCACTCTAGAATTCATCTCCTCCCTCTCACAGCCCTGCTGTCTCTTGTCTAGGAGGCTGTGCAAATGCTGGTCTCTTTGCCTGGAATGTTCTTCTATTTCTCCCCCATTAACTCCTCTCCTTATGTGGTTTGTAGCTTAGGTCATGTGTTCTTTGAAACTATGTGTCCCTTAGGACAAGCTTGGATGTGGCTCCCTTGTGTGCCCACAGCTCTGTGTAGCTCTCCTAGCAGGATACTTACCACAATGAGCCACCCCTGCTCATCTGCTGCTGATCGCTCATGAGTCCCAAAGCTTTGCAAAGATAGTGCCATATCCACGTCCTCCTTTCCAATCCTTCCATCCCCACTTCCTGGTATATGGACAGTGCTGAATGAATATTGGCTGACTGTCTGACTAAACCTGGAGTGCCAATCTTCCTGACACTGTCTGAAAAATGGTCAGGAAGGCACATAGCAAACTGTCATTCTGCTTGTGTTGTCACACATGTCAAGTCCATTTGGATCAGCCCTTGGCTCAAGGAACCTTTTGCTGTGTGGGTCCCAGGATCAGGGAGTTTTATGAGCCAGGCCCCACTCTCTCTACAGGAGGGGGATCATCTTTTGGAAGGTATTCCTTGCAAAATTTATTAATCTTCTCAGAAAGCACAGGGATGGCTGAGCCACTGTGACTCATCCCCTCGCTCTTGCTGCTCTGCAGCTGCTGCCTTTGTAAACCCCATCATCCATGAGCACGATGGAGGCCACTGCAGCACCTTTCTGCTCTTCTTGCCTACGGTTTCCCCTTTCCTAGGCTGTCTCCTTCCTGTTACCTTGGGGAGCTTCTGAAAATACTAGGCCGATCGTTGTTGTTTCAGCATCTTGGTTTGCTTCCTGTTGCCTACAAGATAGCATTGCAGCACTTTAGCAAGGCTGTGCATAATTCTCCCCAAAACCTAATTTTCCATGCCCATCTATGCTCATTTTCCTATAATAAGCTATGAGCTCTCGGAGGGAAGAAACTATGCCTCATTGATCAATCCATCCATTCATCAACCTCCAATCAATTCACCAATGAAATGAGCCTTACTGTGTGCCAGGCACAATAATAAATTGGTAATCAAAGTCAGACATGATTCCTGTTCTCAAGCTGGGGAGATAGTCATTAATAAAATAATCAATAAATGAGTTTATTTATAAACAAATACGTTCTATGAAAGCTGAGGTTCTATAGAACAAAGAAGACACCTACACTGGGGGTTGGGGACGCTTCTCTGAGGAAGTGATAGTTTATATGAAGAATAAGGAGGGGTTACGTAGGGGAGCACGTGAGACAAGTTTATATTCCTTCACTGTTAAGAGCTCTCCCTCAGTGCACGACACAGAAGAGGCACTCAATGTATATCTGCTGAATGAATCAGAAGTGGTGGGAAAAAGCACCTAAGAAAAAGTCAGTTTAGACTCTGTCCTACAAGGAATCTATGAACCAAGTTGTGCTGTGAGATTCCAGGATGTGCCAGAAGAAGAGATGAACATCCTTTGTTCACGCAGAGGATGACGGTTTCTCTGGACAAGTGTACAAGGTCCAGGGTCTTAGCAGGCTGCAAAACAATTGCTTCTCACCTCAGTTCAACTGGGAAGGTAAAATTGAATTTAAAGTTAAATGAAGAACTGATTAATTCCACACATACACCTTATCACATAACATACAGGGGACACTAGCATGAAACTTTACAACATGTTCGTTGGGTACATGTACAGTAGGGAGGCCCTTGGGTTACCCTTCTATCTAAATTACCAAATCCAGTGGCATGTCAGCAGAGAGAGTTCCTGATGCTTTCAGGCCCTACCTTTGGCATCGTCTGATTTTGCAGCCCTTTAAACACAGCTTTAATTTGCTCTTCACAAACATTTTTGTGTTTGGAGAATCCAAGTGAATCCCTGGATTCCTCCAGGTCAAATTTCTTTTAAGTTTGCATGATGCCTTCTTCAGGCAGGGACTTCAAACAGGGCATGTCCTGTGCCTTGGACTGACTTTATCTCCTCAATCCACCTTCCCCATTGCAGAAAGTACAGCATTATTTTTTTTAAATATAATTTAAAATAGTTTATTAAAATTGCAACTTGCTTTTAGTTATTGAAGGTGCTTCATGGTTGGTTTAGTTTTTGTAAATAAAAGTAGCAAGGAACATATGCGTATACTTATCAGCAATTACCTATTTTCCCTTCTAAGCAAGGAAACATTGATTTGCTTCTCTGCTATTAATGGAAGCATTCTTATGGTGGTGCTGATTATATCTAGGGTTAGAATATAAGGAGATATGTCCTTGTAATCATAGACACCAGTAGTCATAATTGCCTGGGAAGTCCTTCAAGGACAGGAAATACAAAATCACAACTGGTTGTTCTGGTGGCAAAAGTCTGATATTTATAATGGAAAGCTTAACATTAATTAGAAAGTAATCAAATGACAAGGCAGTCTTTGCTGTCGGGAAAGATATATTTTAAAAAGTCAAAACATTGTGAGTCACTCTCTTACAATGCAGTTCTCTGTTTTGTCTCTACCCGGTTAATTTGCAAACCAACTTCTACTCTGAGAGAGGAAATGATTTTTACATAAAAGCACTGGAGCAGCTTTCTTTCACTATACAGTTTGAATTCTACAGAGTATCTTTTAAACTCTTGAATATTTTGGTTGTAAAGAAGCTGAAACACATAATTTTCTAAATTATCTTGTTTACTTTGACCTAATCCAATGACTAACAAAGATAATCTGAACCTCTGCCTGGAACTGTTTTAGATACTAGCTAGCTTCATAATATCTATAGGGGAATAAAAGGCAAAAGATTCATTGGCTTTTTAAAATAGGAGGCTTAGATTAAAAACTGTAAAAGACTCAAGAAATTAAGGCATCAAAAATGATTGCTTTTTAGTGGGAAAGAGCAAAAGGCATAATGCCAGTTTCTTTATTTTTTTCTTTCCTCCCTTAAAGCTGCTTTAAATATAGTGACAGTTTTACTTTATACAGACCTGAAGCCCAAGGCAATTACATGAAAATGCAAATGGTGGCTCCAGGGCTTCCTGACAACCTAATAAAAGCACCAAAGGGAAAAAGAGAGAAAATTGAATGGTGGCTTGCTTATGATGATGGAAGACAAAGGTCTTGCTGAGGGTGAATCCTGTAGATTTGGCCAGGAATTGCCCCCACTAAGGACAGTAGCCCTGAAGGATTCCACACTCCTTCACAACCACCCCTTGATTTGCATCTCAAATATTTTATATTAATTCCTGATGGCCTGGTGGCTTTTGGTGAGCACAGGATACTGCATAAATCTTTGCACTGAGCTGAATAATCAGTCTTCCTAAAGTTCTTGGATTTGGGTTAAGGTGGGGCTATTGCAACAGACTAAGGCATCTTACTGAAGGCCCTTTTGCTAGAAGCCAGCCTACCTCCCACACAGAGCAGCTGAAAAATCCACTTCCTGATGGACAGTCAATGGCATGCAATGCCTGTGCTCTTGGTAATCAGAGGCCATAGCAGAGGGCTGCATTCAACTGCCCTGGCCCGTCCCTCCACTCTACATAGGAGTCATCAATCTTTTTCTGCTGAAAGTTTTCTTCTTTATAAAATGCCTCACACCATTAAAACTCACTTAATGTTCTACTCCACTTACAATTTTAGCATGTAAATATTTCCCTAATGTCCAAATTTATATTTTTATTTTTTTGCATTACACTTGCAAGAACCTTTCCTTAAGTTCCATCTCAGTGGCTAATGTGGAGAAGAGAACTGCAGGATGCTGATAACTGTGAACCTTTTAGGTGGCTGGCTTAGAGGGAGAAAAAGGAGAGGAGAGAATTTTCAATAAGGGTCTGTGAATTTAGCCTAAGAGTGCATTTCGTCAGCCTGCACTGAGCTTTACACATATGTAAATATCCTCATTTTCAGAGAATAAGCTTAACTTGCAGGAGTTTTAGAGAAACTTTTAAACACATTGTGTCTTAGACCACTTAAATAAACCATTTGTTAGCAGTAGAGTCAGAAATCCACTGAAATTGAGGTCTATACTTGGCAGATGTTTCATGGTTAAAAGACAATCATGAGTGATTCTCCAGATCTTGGGGAAGAGTTCAGTTATAGCTGCCTCCCATCCGTCCATCCACCCACCCATCCATCCACATAATTTTTTTTCCTTCCTTCCCTCCTTCCTTCCTTCCTTCCTTCCTTCCTTCCTTCCTTCCTTCCTTCCTTCCTTCCTTCCTTCCTTTCTTCCTTCCTTCCTTCCATCCTGTGTTTACAAGATACAAGGAATACAAAAGTGAATATTACAAGGTTCCTTTTCTCTAGGTGCTGCATTCTGGTGAGAGAGAAGGAGGGAGGAAAGAGGGAGGAAGGAGGGGAGCAGGAAGTAATGTAACAGGGAGGTCTGGCCAGATCACTGGGAGGTGGAGAGAATCCCTGAGGTGGTGAACACCTGCCTTCCCCAGAGATGGGTGGGGCCATAGGAGGAGACTGCTATGGCAACAGTAAACAAGCTAGTGTCAGCATGCATTGCCCCAGCAACTGAGCAGTGCAAGCCAGCATTTGACGCAGTAGAAGAATATTTGCACAGAGTGGCTCTTGGCTAGCAAAACATTTGGACAAGGGAAAAAGAGTTTCCTAAGTGCTTCCGGCATGCGTGGGATTTGGGGCCAGGACTTTAAAAATGAAGTGTGTGCAGGAACTCATGCTCTTTTCTCCCCCTCGCTAGCCTGGTGAAGGGTCTGGAGCCTGAGCATTCCAGAGTGGTGGGCCCTGGAGACTGCTTGGCTAGGTGACAAGCCCCACACCCCACCCTGTGCAAGAGGTGGTGGCAGCATGGCTATGCCTGGCCAGGCTCATGCAGACTTGAGAAAGATGCCTGAAGCTGGACTGTGACCAGGAACTAGCTATGCCACCTGGATAATCATGCTGCAGCTACCTGTGTATCATACAGATGGTATTTTTAAATGAGAAAAGGGATTCCAGGTGCAGCTTTGAACTGATCTGGCAGAGGGTGGAGGAATATTTGCCTTTAAAGGGTGTTTTAAAGGGAATGGACTTTGAAGCAGAAACCCATTATGCTTCCAACATTGTATAGCCTTTAAATAAAAGATTTTTTTTTTCCTTTTTCACCAAACCTCTGCCTCTGGAGTTTCTAGGTGGCAGGCAGCAGAACCCCAGGTGGATGTACAGCAACACTAATGGTGCCCAACTTGTGGCTATACCTGCTTGTGGAAGGTTGACCATGCCCCCACCCCCCTCAAAGTAGAACAGTGGGATTTCCAAGTCTCTGGGAATTTCTCTCTGCATGCTCATGCAAGGCGTTGGCTGCTTAAATACACCTGGCAGGTGGAAAGAAAACGGGTCTGGCAAGATGATAGATTCTAAGAAGGGGTGAGGATCACCTGCGTTTTGGGGCTGTGAACTGCAGTCTTGGTGAGAACTGGCTGAGCTTCAGGGAGGCCACTGCCTGGGCACCACTGTTTGTGAATGAGATCAGTTGACAGAAAATGTGCTTGTAAGCACTTATTTTGTATAATGGAACTGGGGGATCAAGTTCTGTTTATATGTTCCCAGTTTGCCTGGATTTTCCTGGTCATAACATTAGGCCTGCTATACCTCCAGGCAAATAGGGGCTGTTGTGTGTTGGCTCCTGGAGGGAGCCAACAGAGTAGAATTCTAGCAAGCTGGAGTATGTACAGCCATTATCCAATGTCTAAGGAGCAATTGGTTTATTATTGCAACATTGTGTGTCCTGTTTATTTTAGGCCATGGGGGAAAATGGCCTCTAGATGGTTCTCTAAATCACTATACCATCATGCAATTGGAACAGTATTGCCAATGGTTAGACAAATGGGATGAAATCCATTATGTCAAGGAATTTGTGTCATTGCATAATAGAGACCAGGGACCTTTATTCCTTTCACCAGGGACAAAGAACCACTTGATGGTGCAGAGAAGGGAAGTGGCCTCAAAACCTCTTCCTGACAGTAAGTCACAGGAAGAAGAGAAGAGTGAGGAAATAAGTCTCAATAATGCCCTGAACCCAGTGGACATGGGGTTGGCAGCAGGAAGACCTCCCTTGTTATACCCCCTTGACTGCTACCCCTGAAATAGGACCCAGAGAGTCAACAGCTCCAACCCTATATGACAAGGGTCAGCTCTACCCATCAAAGACCCAACAGGGCACCCAATATGGCCAGGGAATATAGGAAGGATACTCATCTGGAGCAAGACAGTTCCTTTTGAGGCAATATCTTACAGGCAGAATACATCAAGTAGGCCAGGCTGCTGGACACTGTTGGGCCCATACCCTGTTTTCCACTTCAGACATACTGAATTGGAATAATTCTAACCCCTCATATAGAGAGGGTCTTCAGAAAATGGCAGATCTTATCACCTCCATTTTTGCCACTCATCACCTAAACTGGGCAGATGTACAGGCTCTCCTTAATATCCTGCTGACAGTGGATGAAAGGGAGTTGGTTATAAATAAGGCTAATGAAGAGGCTCAATGTCTCCATCAAGAGAATTCCAATGGGACCCTCAACCCAGCTGGGACAATTCCCTTGTTAGAACCCAACTGGGACCCAAATAATGGGGACCTAATCCTCCTGGAACATTATAGAAGGTACATATTGGAAGGGCTTAGAAAGGGGTGCCCAAGCAAATGAGCCTGATTATGATATTGGATGTTCAACAAAGACCAAATGAGGATCTTCCTAATTTTTAGAAAGGATCTATCAGGCCTGTAGAAAGCACAGTGATGCTGATCTAGAGGTATAGAGGTACCAGAAAATGTCCAGATGATGAACATGAGTTTTATTGGGCAAAGTGCCCCCGATATGAGAAGGAAACTCCAGCATTTAGATGGGGCATTGGGAACAAAGCCCTCCCAAATGGTAGACATAGTTTTTAAAGTTTATAATGCCCAGGAAGCAAGAAAGTTGGAACAAGCCATAGTATTATTAGAACAGTTTGGGGAAACTGGAAGGAGAGATGGAACCTGAGAGGAAGGAAGAAAGATCTACTAGGCACCAATCAATGTACCCATTGCAAAGAGGAGGGCCTTGGAGAATGAACTGCCTGTAGCTCAAAAGGGAAAACAGGGAGGATGAAAACCCTTGCCAAGAAATGCTAGAAAGGAAAGGGCAGTCTGATGATGAATGGGAGGCCCAAGAGATCCCCTAGACCTCTCCCAACCAATTATTATTTCCCTGCAGGAGCTCTGGGTACATTTGATGGTGGGAAACAAGCTAATTGATTTCCTTGTAGATACAGAAGCTCCATACTCAGTGCTAAATAACAAAGATAACCAAGAAAAGTTAGGATGCGGTGATGGTTACTGGAGTGACTGCACAATTACAAAATGGGTGTTCCTTCAACCTCTGGAATGCCAGCTTGAGGGTCAAAAGCTTATGTATAGTTTTCTCTACATGCCAAACTTCCCCATTCCATTGCTGGGCTGAGAATTTCTTTGTAAACTGCATGCACAAGTGGCCTTTTCTCCTGAGAAGCAGCAATTGTGTGTAGAAGTCTGGCTGGAAAATTCTGTCCAGCTCCAGGCACTGCTGACTTGCCTGGAAGGCCCCAGAGGTAAACTCTCCAATTAAATCAATGAACAGATTGGTCAATCTGTTTCGGTGGACAGAACCACAGGTGGAGCTGTTAACATCTAACCCATACAGCATACTCATCCTATGGTGCCCAACCCTGCCATTCTGTTAGATAACCCAAAGGTTGCCTTACAGACTACCACTCCTTGAACCTGGCCACCCTGCTCCCAGATTCAGAGAGAGACTCAGCCATCCAGCATGACTACTTGGAAATCACTGACCAAGTTTATTCCAGCAGGCATGATGTACTGGACCAGCAGCTGACAGCACCAGACTGGGACTCCCATAGAGATGGCAGCAGCTTCATGGAGAATGGCCAGTGAGGAGCTAGATTTGGTTCTCCTCACAGCATTCAAGGTGACAATGGACTGTCATTTATTTCAGAAATCTCTGAGAAGATTGGAGAGGCATCTTGGAGACCTTGATCTATGGAAAGACTGAGAAAATGAATCAAACAATAAAGAAGACCCTGGCAAAAATATGCCAGGAAATGCACTTGAAGTGAGACCAGGCACCCCCTATTGCCTTGCTCTGCATTAGGGTAGCACCCAGAATTGGGCTTAAATTGAGTCCTTTTGAAATAGCTTATGGAAGACCCTTCCAAATCTCTATTTTTGGAGTGTCCCCTTTAGATTTGAAGTGTGAGTCAAAAATTAAGCAATATGTACATTTAGGGCAAACACTAACAATTCCGCATAAACTTGCTCATTGCAGGTCTGCCTATCCATCTGATGAGTCCTTACACCTACTCCAGCTGGAAGACCAAGTCTTACTAAAGACCTAGAAGACACGGATAAAATGGGGACTGCCTGAAGATAGGTAAGGCCTTAGATCCTGCTGCTGTGATTGATACTGGAAGGGAAAATTGGACATGCACACCTGAAAGAGATTTAGAGTTCTTGTTTTGGAAAGGGACAGCAGCTCCCACAGCCAAGTCCTTTCTTTCTTTTTTGCATTTCCCAGGTGGTATCTTCCTCAGTAAATTTACTCTCTTGGGGTGAAGGCAAGGCGCCACCCAAAACCCTATTACATAACAAGGATTTAGCAAGGAATAGGATCAAAGGCCTGTGTTTATGGAATGTGTTTGCCAATCTAGGGACTTCAGCTGCATGATATAGAGTTAAAGTATCACCCTTCCCATTGTTAAAAAGGACAAGGACTGAAGTGATTTATGGTTATTTTTGAATGAGTATAAGGTATATAGAAGGTTATGAAAGTTTTAAACTTGAAAGGAAAGAAACCTCAATTCTTAGTTACAGTTATTCTATGCTTGCTTTCTGATCTTGTGGGGCCCTGATTTGATCTTTGCTGTTTTGTGTATAATGGGAATCCTCTGTCTCCACTGTTTGGGGCTTTATGCCATGGTGTTGGCTGGGATACATACTGGGGTGAGAGGTCATGTCTCTGCTGTGAGACCAGTTGGTGCACTGATAGGCAAGAGAATGTTTCTAACATTGGGGCTTCAGGCCATTTGGACCAAGGTAAGGTCATCTGTGTGACCAGTTGGTGTGAATGGTTGGTGTGAGACAAGATTCTAAGGCTAGGTCTAGTCTCCCCCTGTCTTTGCTCTAGGTTAAATTGAGGTTTCTGAGAGTTAAAACTTCACATTAAGTTGGAAAGTAAGCAATAGAAGGTATGAGGCATGGAGATGCAATTTTGGTGGATATTTGAAGGACAAGAATCTTCCTTTTTGCTTTGTATTTTCTCCCTACCTATCCATCCAGAATCTGGTATTCTTTGTGAGTGAGTGATGGCATAAAGTTTCTTTGTATAAAACAAATGAGACCAGTTGCCAATGGTGGATTTGTTAACCAAGAATCTGAGTAGAGTGTCATGGCTGAAGGAGGCATGCCTGGACTCTGGTAGTTACCAGAAAGCCTTGAGGAACTGAGATAAACTTTCAAAGCTAATGAAGGCCCACTGGAGAAGTGGCCTGGTACTTTGTTTGATCGTGTGGTTCATGGCAGTCTTTCCAGAGAAGGAAAGAAGACTTCTTTCCTGAAAGATGGTAAAGAGGAACCTTAAGACACATTGGGAACCTCAAGGATTTGAGGAATATAGGTACTTCAGGCAAAGCTGGATGGCAGTGGTGGGGCTTGGCTTCTGTGCCCTGAAGGGCTGACCAAAGCTCAATCTAAAGACTTTTTGCGTGAGTTCCAGCAAATCAGATTTAGACAGCTATGTGATCAATTGCTGTTCTTGTGCATATACAGATGTTACCTCAACACCTGATGAACATCACAAGATGTTCAATTGACAGGCAGGAAAAGTTTGTCAAATTGTCGCTGTTTAATGTCATTCCAGCAAAGGCCTTGCAGTGGGACATCTTGAAAGACAGTCCTGCAGACTCAGAGACTGGTTTATGATTTGTTGTGTAAATTAACCTGTGTGTTCTTCCTTCTGTTTTCATAGGGTATATGCCTATGAATTCATTACTTGGGTGATTGTTTACATGGTATAGACCTTACTTAAGAAGCCCATCTGCATCACCACCTGCTGAGACTTAATGGTTTGGCTGGAGTAAATGGTTGAGTTGGTGAAGTTTGGGGTGGTCTTTCAGCTTCACTTAAAACTGTTTACTTTTCTGCCCTAATGGTTTAGACAGAAAAGGGCCTGAAGTGTTAAAGGGGGGAAGTCCTAGAATATTTCTCCTCAGCTTGAGTTAAATATAGTGGTAAAAGGGCTTTGGACAGTTGTGACATGCCTTGCACACCTTCCTCCAAAAGCCACTCTTTCTTAATCTGGGGCATTATGGAGTTAGTCCCTACCTTGGTTATGGTTCTGACTGTGACTTCTAACCCTCTTGCCAAATTTGTGACCTCTAGAATATTACAAGAATGCCAACTTATCCAGCAATGCCATCCTTTGGACATGATGCATGCTGCTTCCCAGGGATAATCCACTGACCTGGACCTTGCAAGATCCTTCTCCCTCATAGGAAGGCCTCCCTCTACTCCAGACCCCTTTTTTTGTTATGGACCTCTGGATAAGGGCATAGATAGGACTATGTCCTTGGCCAGCAGGACGTAGCTACAGAAGAACAAGACTTTCACCCATTTGTTTTTTTTAAGATTATAAGGTCCAGAGTGTTAAAGTGGGAAATTGTAATGGGGGGTGTTGACCAGACCACTGGAGGGCAGAGAGACTCCCTGAGATGGCAAATGCCTGTCTTCCCCAGAAAAGGGAGGAGCCATAGGTAGAAACTGCCCAAGGCAACAGTAAACAATATAGTGCCAGTGTGTGTTGCCTTGGCAATGGAGCAGCATGAGCCAGTGTGTGATGCAACAGAAGGAGGTTTGCACAGAGTGTGTGTCCAGCTAGTGAACAAGAGAAAAAGACCGTCCTATGTGCTTCCAGTGTGTGTGTGAATTTGGGCTGGGACTTTAAAAGCGAAGTATGTGCAGGAACTTACACTCTTTCTTCCCTCTCGCTAGTCTGTCTAGTCAGGGTCAGGGGTCTGAGTGTTCCCAAACCAGCAGGTGACGGTGGGGCTAGGCAACAGACCCTGTGCCTCTCCCTATGCGAGAGGTGGTGGCAGCACTGTTGACCTGCACGGCACTGCATGGCCCTGCCCAGCCAGGTGCACACAGATTTGAGAGAGATGCCCGAAGCTGGACTTTAACCAGAAAGCAGCTAGGCCACCTGGATGATCATGCTGTGGCCACCTGTGGACTGCAAAAGATGGTATTTTTAAATGGGAGAAGGGGTTCCAGGTGCAGTCTTGAACTGATCTGGCAGAGGGAGGAGGAGTATTTGCTTTTGGGTGTTTTAAAGGGAATGGGCTTTGAGATAGAAGCCCATTATTTTTCCAAAATTGTATAGCCTTTAATAAAAGACTTTTTTCCTTTTTCACCAAAGCTCTGCCTCTGGAATTTATGGGTGGCAGGCAGCAGAATCCCACATGGCTGCATGGTAACAGTAAGGGGAAAGGTGTGGGACATGTTTGAGTCAAGTATTACAATATAATGTGATAAATTTTCAAGTATAAATTCACATAAAATAAATTCACATAAGAGGGACCAGTAAAGAAATCCCTCTTTTTAAAGATTAAAGTGGCTTAGAGGCAACCAGGTAAACTAAATTTATTTCTTTGTTTCTTTCTCTTGTCTAATTGTTAAAGAACTTTGAAGTGCCCAAGATCATTTCAAGGTGCAGAAGAAAAATGGGGAGACATTAATATTATACAGAAAGTGGACAATCCGCTTGGGGTAATTGAATTGCAGAATCTAAAACTATCTATACACACTTAAAACAGTTTAATCATGTGTCTTAGTAATACTATACTTATCTGTGAGCACATCAATATTGAGTAAAAATAATTGGAAATAAAAGTAACATATGTATACAAAAGCAAATGATTTCTATATACACATAGAAAGAGCTAACAATAGAAAAAATGGTATAAAACAAGAAATGAAAATATCTCATCAACCCTCTACTTCTCAACACCTTTTAAAAATAACCTGGAGATCTATTTTTAGTTACACTACTTATATGGGATTAGGCCTGTTTTAGTCTGTGGTTGTTTCTATTTCCATATGGTTTTATTTTCCCTATTAATGTATAGTCTCCTGAAGGGAAAAGAGCTCTGTCTTATGTATCCAAGTACTATATAAATTTTTTTCTTAAATAAAAGATACATTTTTCATTCTTAAACCAAGAATAGGTAAAAAGAGAAACTGATGTGTTATTCATCTGATCAGAGTGAAGAGTCTGGCTTCTTAGATGTCTAGCTTTCATGGGGAAGATTGTCTTTTAAAGATAACCTTTGATTTAAGGTCACAAAATATTTGAGAGATGTTGCCATCATTTGAATCTCATTCTGTGGCAAGAAACTGCGTGAGTTCCCCTAAGTAGTTTTAAAAGGTCAACTCAAGAGTTTCATTATTTACCTTGAAACTAATTTGAAACAAAAATAGTTTCAGACTAGATGGGTGAATATATCTGAGTTACTTGAAATTCCATAGTCACATAAACCTGATGTTTAGAGCTAGAAGTAAATGAAGAGATAATCCTGAACCATCCTTATTTCTGAAGATGAAGAAAGAGGAGCTTGCTCAAGGTCATGGGCAATGAACACAAGTACTAGGACTTTGAAAAACTCTGACTTCTCAATTTATCCTTTATATTTCTTTCTACTATACAGTTCTTCACAGATGGATAAATATAAGATACAGGGAAATAAATATGACAATTTCTCTTAACTCACCAGCTGCCAGAGACAAAATCTCAAAACAAGTCATGAATACTATCCCAAATGCTAACAACAGATATCAGTATCTTCAAACCACATTATCTCCTAAAAATTGGTGTTTTTTCTATAGCAATTGGGTTATTCATTTATTTGTTCCTTTAATAATTATCTTATGAACTTCAGTTATATATTAGATAATGGGCTCTATCAGAGTGAAATAATAGCAGACATTTCCTCCAGTAACCAAATAATTTGATCAACTCCAGCCCTATCCCAGAGGACTTCCTTTTCCCTTCTAATACCTTTGCCTCTCAGCTTCCCAATCTTGTAGCTTAACTTGAGTTCTCTTTCAATTCATCTGTCAACTCCCATGGCTTTGGCTAGGACCTTGCTATCATCTGGCACTGCCCCAGATCTGAAATCTCAAACTAAATTCCATTCTGATCATAGCTTTGTTTCTGTCTAACTTTCCCATTACTCTTCTCCCACAACAACTATCTTTGGTGCTGCATCATGGTATTTGGTCCCTTTCTTTCTACTTAGATCTCTTATAGCTTTATTTCCTCCCTCATCCAGTCTACACTCCATTCTCTTGCCAATTTATTCAATTCCATTGACCTCCCAGCTATCTGTCACCCTTACCCTGACATAGATCCATCCAACAATTTGTCCTTGTAATGCCCTATACCTGGCCTCTGGACCCCTGTTGAAGAAAGTTGCTTGACTGATAGCTCAGAGAAAGCTGAAGACCAGAGACTGGGCTGAGCCCTCCATACCACTCAACAGTCCTATCTTATCTCAGCTCCCTCTTTATTCAAAAAACTTCCCTGCTCCCCTCAAGACAATACTGCACACCTACCTCCTTCTCTATTCACTGACAACCTGCGGAAATTCCATTTCCACAGAATAAGGAAACACCAGGCTTGAAGTATTTCAAATGCTCACCCATCTTCTTCAACTTAACACCATCTGCACTTGGGAAAGCCCAGTGGTACAATCTCTCTGAAAGAAAATTTGGCAATACCCAGAGAAAGTGCATATACCTTGAATCAGCAAACCTACTTCAAGGAATCTATCTGAAAGATAAAATGACAAAAATACAAAGTGAATTAAACAGAGGCTATTCATTCTAGCACTGCTTGTAGAAGAAGAAGAAAGGATTAGAAACTGCCCAGATCTCCTTCAGGACCATACACCATGGCACATCCACAATGGCTCCCAGACAGCTGTAAAAAGAAATAAATGGAGCAGCTCTCCATGAACCGCAATGAAGTAACCCTCAGTATCCACTCAGTATAAAAGGCAGGGTGCAGAAGAAAGCTATAATATGCTACTTTTCCTTTTTAAAGGGGGCGAGGATAGGAAGACACCTATATAATCTATAAGCATTTGCTTATATTTTCAAAAAGGAATAATGGTTGTTGTTCTGACTCTCACATTAACTATTGCCTGGATGTCCCAGGGCAGGGTTCCACCTTTTTTTCTTTTTTGGAACCCTGCTACATTTCTTGCCAGTCACTTGCCAAAATGTGCTTGATCTTGCTGTTCCCCTCTGGCATTCTGCCGCACCCTCCTCGCTGCATCTCCCGAAGTCTGTGCTGGCTCTATCCTCACGTGGCTGCCCTCTGCATTTCCTCAGCCCTCTCTGACTCTTGTTCCAGATGAGAGAGCAGTGCACAGGGCAGAAACAATGAAGTGAATAATGGTTTCAAAAGCAACCTATAGGCACTCAGGACTATTAAAATGAAGTCCTTACAAACAAATCCTCTATTTTGTGTTTCCTGTACTGAAGCACAGAAGTTCTCAGCTAAAGCAGTTTCCCTTCATTTGGGCAAATTACTTTCCTGGAGTAAAGAGGATAAACTCAGCAGAAAGGCTTTCACTTGAAGTCTGTAAATTAGAGAAAGCCTGGAGTAAATTTATCAGAAGCCAAGATCATTGTGACATGAAAGAAAAACCCTTAGAATTCTGTTGGCTTGGCTTAGTGTGGGGTCTGTAGTTTATCTTTAGGAAATCGTTAATGAGTATTTGTTGAATTTCTACAGTTTTTTAAAAATTTGTCTAAAAAGCAAAGTAATGTTCAAGAGCCCTTGAAGAAGTAACCTTTTAAATAAATTTCTATGAAGCTCAGCAAAATTGAAAAGGAATGTAAATGAGCAAGAGAAACTTCTGGCTTGGTTTGATAAAAGCCCTGCTTAATTTCAATACATTTGATACATATAGTTTAAGCTAATGTTGCTCTGGCCTCCATAATGCAGTCCAGGGAATAATTACTCCACACAGAATAAGTGGTCAGCTTTTCCATGGCAATGGTGCATTCTGCCTGGAGTTGTAATCTGTCAGACACCCCAGCAGCTACGAAAGAATTCTCCTCAATTACCTCCTAATCTGTGAGTCCCTGTTAGACACGCAAATCCTCTTGATTCCCATAGAGAAAATCCCTATTAAAAAGAAAATTTGAAGTAGGAAATAAAAAATAGATAAGACAGTTCCCAGGGTCCAAGAGCTGCTTTTAGAAAGCCCAGGCTCTCAGAGGTGACTGACTGCCTTTGAAGCTCACAGGCCCAGGACACCTCTGGATTTCAACCAGGGTCTGTCCATAGTGTCCTCCACGACCCACCAAGTCCTCCCATATCTGAGAACATGTGCACCCAAGAAGTCAAATTGCAAATGAAGAATACAGTATCAGGGTGAGAATTTCTTTTATTGGTGGGATTAAAAAAATATCCCCACCCAAGGATATGTTCATTGATTTTAGAGAGAGGGGAAGTCAGGGAGGGAGACAGAGAGAGAGAGAGGGAGAGAGAGAGAGAGAGAGAGAGAGAGAGAGAGAGATGGATGTGAGAAACATCAATTGGCTACCAGGGATCAAACCCACAACCATTGGGTGTATGGGACAATGCTCCAACCACCTAAGCCATCTAGCCAGGGCCTTATGGGATTTTTGTATTGATTTTCTGTGTTTAGGATTCCTATGAAACAGCCATCCTTGCTCCCCAAGCAATAATGCTTTCAAAGGTGAGATCAAGGCAGCCCAAATGAGAGAAAGTGCTAGAAAGGGGAGTTTTAAACTGGTGAATTGGGGTCCAGCAAATGATTAATCTGAATAATTAGGATCAAGCCCCAAGCTTTAGTTTTGCATGGCTGTGCAGTGCCGGTCAAGGAGCTAACTTTCAATGGTTAGCCACTACTGTTTTTTAATAGGTTCTTAAATAAAACACTTAGTCTTGATCCATGAGTACACACTCGAAACAAGGGGGGAAGAGTTGGAATATTCCATGGATAATTCAAACTGAAGATGACTTATACTTCAATCATCGGGATGGTGGCAAAAGTTGTTTTTCCAAATTTAATGTTTGGGTAATGTCTTACCTTCTCTACTATCTGCTGAACCAGATAAGTTAGGATCTGGAGGGCTTAATTTTCCAGATTTACTGTGATTATTCCTATGACAAACATTATAATTAATAATTTTCTTATTTTCACTTGATTTTGTATTGTTTTATTAGTTTTCTATTATCTATAGAGTGAAATTCAATAAAAATTTAGAGGGGCACTATATTCTAGGTATAAGGAATTTTATAAAATTGACAAGTGTGGTGTCTGTCACAATATAGGGGCATATTTGGGAAGACCAGGTAATTTCCTATATTAAAATGACACAATGAAAAAGTTTGGTCTAGAAATATCTAGAATTTAGATAATACAATTTTCCTACTTAAATCTATGCATTTATAGGCATAGCCATAGCACATTTGCCATAAGACCATTCTAATTTCCTAGCAGTCCAGGACCACATGAAAAAAAAGTTTTGAAAATCCCTTTAGAAATGAACAGATAGACAATAAAAGGGAGAAAGAATTTTCTGGTCTTGATGTCTGTACCAGACTGACAATATGCATTTCTCTGAATGACTCATATCTTGACTTTTGCTTTATAGTGACAGAGCCTAGATTTAGAAGAACCTTCAACTAAGACCCTATATCAACATCAGTCATTTGGAAGAAGTACTACAAAAAAGAGAATTTCTAACTCTTAAATACAATGCTTTCTTTTGAAATATTTTCTGGATCATTGAAATTAGTGTAATAATTTTGTGGCTGACAAAATCAGATATATTAGGATAAACTTTGTATATTCCCATAAATACACATATGCACTCATGTATCAATGCAGATTTCATAAGTATGGAGATTCTTACATAATTATGAATCAGAAAGGCCACTTTATTCAGCATCTCAGCAATCATCAGAGTGCTTCATTTATTTCACTCATGACATATCATTGAGTGTTGACTTTGTGAAAGATACTGTGCTTGTAGATGGGGTGGACACAAAGGTGAAAAATACATGTCATATCTGCCCCAAGGAAGGAAAAACTTCAGAGGGACAAATGACAAACCTACAGCAATTCCCAGAGCAAGGAATACAGGAAATGATATCCTCCCAAACTATCTTATATTCCAGAAAAACAGAGACAGTGTTGACCCTCTGGAAGAGAGACCAGCTGAAACTTATCATCACAGGCAAGCTTATTAAATATCAATAGCCAGTAAAGAGGATTTTTGAGCTAAGTTTGTCTTAGGAGCATTCAGAAAAAAACAAACTTCTCCAGAGTATAGATTATGCATCATTATAACTCCTTTCAAAGATCCAAGGAAGTTTACAGAAATTTATTTTGGAAATTTGGAAAAAATAAAGCTCAAGGACATTATGCCCTGCTAATTTTATGAGTTGTAATTGACAACTTAAATGGTTATTGCTGCAAATTAGGATCAAAATCAGCAGCCATATTAATTAGCCCAAACATTTTAAAACTTACACAGAAATTATTCAAAACCACTCTGTCCCCTGTACTAATTTAGCAGGCTGCTGGCCATGAGTGCTGGCCCCAAAGATGTCGAGCTTTGTTTCATCTTATCTTCTGCAGAAGGTTTCCTACCATAGGTTTTCTGGGTCAAGATTTGTATCCTCTGTGAAACCTTCAGCCTGTGGCTCTACATTCATCTCTCGTCTTCCCCTCTTGGACTTCCTAACTTACTTCACAAGGTAGAGCTTTATTCTAGTCTATTGGTTTCCTATTGCTGCTATAACAATCTATACCAACTTAAAAAACACATATTGATTATCTGTCAGTTCTGAAGTTCAACACAGGTTTCAGTGGGATAAAATCTCAGTGTTGACATGGCTGTGTCCCTTTAGGACACTCCAGGGGACAATAATTTCCTTTGAGTCTTCCACTTTGAAGGACCCTTGTGAGTACATGGTGCCCTCCTGGATAATCCAAGATAATCTCCGCATTTGGAGGTCAGCTGATTAGTAACTTTAATTCCATTTGCAGCCATAATTCCCTATTGCCATAAAACATAACATGTTTACATATCCTAGGAATTAGGCTACAGACACCTTGGAGGGCTATTATTCTTCCTATCACATTTATCATTATAGAAGGTTTATAAGTATCACTTTCCAAGCACTTTCTAAAGGTGTTTGGGGCAGGGTCTTGTGAGTTATAGGGCAGTTTTTTATCTCAGTCCTCAAAGCTAAGAAATGTAGGAAAACAAAATGTGAAGATGCTCGCCTGAATACTTACAGTGCTTCACAAATGTCCCTCCTTAACTCTAGGCTCTATCCAAACCTGTGTCCTCACCAAGTGTCCAGGTGCTCCAAAATAAACCATGCAAACCTACTTTAAAGTCAACTTAAAATTCTTGGGAAAGAGTCAGAGTTTCATGAACTTATGGAAAGTCAAGGAGACTTGCTTGGCTCACATGTGAGCCTACCTGCAAATGGAATTGAGGCCAGCCAACATCTAAGTAAGAGGAACTGGGGAGGACACTGCTGCAGGTGCTTTACAAGGGAGGTCCTTGAAAAGACCCAGGAAAGTGTCAAAATATGGCCTCTTTACAGTCAGACTGCAAGGGCAAAAGTGAAGTGAGGAGTGATGTGATGTCATACAACTATATTATTACCAGCAGGTATTTCCTTCATTCTTTGTTCTAAGAAATAGTGCACAGTCACAACTCTACTTTAAAACATGTCAATCGTATCATGCCTTTCCTCTTAAAATGCTTCCACTGCTTCCTCTCACATTCAGAACAAAATTCCTTACCCAGGCCTGCAAAGTCCCACGTGGCCTTTCACAGGCGCTCTCTGACCCATCTCCTCCACTCTCCACTGTGACCAGTGTCTCTGCCATAGAGACCCTTGCCAGCCTCCTTCCCACCTTTGGCATCTTTGCTTGTCTGTACACCTGCAATGCTTGTCCTGCAAATTGCCCCATCACTGGCTCCTTCTTGTCATTCTGCTATCAGGTTCAATGTTACCTTTCCAGTGAGACTTTCATCATCCATCTACCCCAAACCCTTATTTCAATTCTTGGTGGAGCACTTATCACTCCCTGAGATTTTTCTTGTTAATCAGATAATTAGCTCCAAGAGAGCAATGAAAAAGTGCTGATGTGGCTTACTGTTTTATCCTCAGTGCCCAGACAGAGCCTGTCAGAGCCTCTCAGTAATTATGGGTGGCATGAAAAATGGACACTGGGTTTATGCATGACTTTAGTATTGTGTCATTTGGATTGGATGCCCTGTGTTCAAAACTGACTTTACAATGTTGTTGACTTTACTTTGTTCTCTGTGAACATTTCTATTCAATATCAATATAGCAAAACAGTTCAATCAAGCTATCTGGCTTTTAAGTTTGTATAACAAATACATGGATTGAAAGAGAAACTGGTTAGCTATTTTGGTGTTGTGTAGACATTACCTAAAACTCAACATCTTTTCCTGTGTTATTTGTGCAGTGGCCAAAAAAAGTGGAATAATAATATGATGAGTTACTTTGACCTTAGCTATTTCAATTAATTGTGATAAGCAAGGTACACAAAGATTGAATAAGGTGATGCATATATAAAAATATTTTGCACAGCTCATTTAGTGCTATTATTATTTTGTGAAAGGTATTACAATATGATTAAATTTTAGGTCTGAATTGTGCTTACTAATATTGTGGGTTTTCTATGTTAAGAGGTAGGAGTCCCAGAAATGCAGGTAAAATATCTAAAAGTATGAAATGCATAAAATCACATAATGAAGCACTCTACAGAGTTGGAAAGAACAAATCAAAGATATATTTTCTGCCCCATGCTGGAATGGAAAATAAATTTAGCATAATGGGAATTGGGACATGAAATGTATTTATCATGCCCAGATAGCAAACTGATGAGTGTGAGGTTTTTTAAATAAGAAGAATAAATGTCAGGGCAGATAAATCTATCACTAAAGCGAACAGAATTCATAAATAGCAAATGACATTAAGCCTGGGCTGTCTTGTTTTTTGTCAACTTGCATAAACCTCTTTCCTTTTATCAGCCCTCAGATCTCAATCACACACATTCATCATCCTAAAGCCAAACCACATTTTCTGGCTGTGCAGTAGTCCAGGACAGAATCATTAAGCATTCCCTAGGGTTCATCAGCTGGTGCAGCTCATCATTTCAGAAGTGAGATGTTATCATGCCATTTTCTTAAGCACATTGGCTACTTTTAAAGATTATTTTGCATACTCGTTTAAACTGTAATTTAATTTAATTTAGAGCCTAATGGCTCTGTGTCCAGGCTACAAGATGGTAGAAAAATTTTTATAGGCAACAATTTTCATAGGGGATTTAGAAAAATTAAATAAGAATTGAGTGAGACATAGAATTAGGAAATGAGAGTCTGTAGGAGATGGAAGGGAGCAGAGGCTGGGAAGTCTTGTAGATGGGTTCAAATCCTGGCCTTACCGTTTTGCAATGACATAAGCCTTGGCCAAGCTGTGTAACCTTCCAGAGCTTCAGTTTCCTCATCAATAAAATAGGGATGGTCCACCAACTTCTCAGACTGTTGGGGATTCATGAGGTGATTTAGGTGACACACTTCACATGTGCCATGTACTTGCATGTACATGCAAAAAATGAAAGAAAATGATCATCAAGGAGGCTTAGGTGTTTGTGATAAGGTGTTTTGCTAAAGAGGTCATTTTGATTTTCCATAGTGGTGGGCCAGCAGGAGGCTTCTTGGTCTGCCTGATACTCCCAATGACATGGGTCCTGTCCTGTGGTCACCACTTCTGGAACCCTCTTCCAAACACACTAGGTATTGTACATTATTTTCCTGTGATTTCAAAATCACTTGTTTATGGCTTAAGTAAAATTCTTTTTTTATTATATTTTATTGATTATGCTATTACAGTTTTCCCAATTTTTCCCCTTTATCCCCCCTCCACCCTGCACCCCCCAACCCTCCAGCATCCCCCACTTAATTCATATCCATGGGTTATACATATAAGTTCTTTGAGTTCTCTGTTTCCTATACCATTTTCAACCTCTCCACATCTATATAATGCCTACCAATTATGCTTCTTCTTCCTGTACCTTTCCCCCCCTATTCCCCACTTCCCCCTCCTCACTGAAAACCCTCCATGTGATGTCCATTTCTCTGATTCTGTTCCTATTCTAGTTGTTTGCTTAGTTTTTGTTGTATTTCTTTCTTTTACTTTTTTAGGTTCATTTGTTATAGTTGTTAGTTTGTTGTCATTTTACTATTTATAGTTTTTATCTTCCTTTTCTTAGATAAATCTCTTTTAACATTTCATATAGTAATGGCTTGGTGATGATGAACTCCTTTAGCTTGACCTTATCTGGGAAGCACTTTATCTGCCTTTCCATTCTAAATGATAGCTTTGCTGGATAGAGTGATCTGGGATGTAGGTCCTTGCCTTTCATGACTTCAAATACTTCTTTCCAGCCCCTTCTTGCCTACAAGGTTTCTTTTGAGAAGTCAGCTGATAGTCTTATGGGCACTCCTTTGTAGGTAACTCTTTCCTTTCCTCTTGCTGCTTTTAAGATAGTCTTTTTGTCTTTAATCTTGGGCAACTTAATGATGGATGTGCCTTGGTGTGTTCCTCTTTGGGTCCAACTTCTTTGGGACTCTCTGCACTTCCTGGAAGTCTATTTCCTTCACCAGATTGGGGAAGTTTTCCTACATTATTTGTTCAAGTAAGTTTTCAGTTTCTTGCTGTTATTCTCCTCCTTCTGGCACCCCTATAATTAGGATATTGGAATGTTTCTGGTTGTCCCAGAGATTCCTTAGCATCTCTTCATTTTTTTGGATTCTTGTTTCTTCATTCTGTTCTGGTTCAATGTTTATTTCTTCTTTTTGTTCCAAATCATTGCTTTGAGTCCTGGTTTCCTTCTTGTCACTGTTAGTTCCCTGAATATTTTGCTTTATTTCATTTTGTGTACCTTTCATTTGTTCTTTCATTTTTCAACCAAGTTCAATCAGATATGTGAGCATTTTGATTACCAGGGTTTTAAATTTCCATCAGATAGGGTGGCTATATCCTCCTCGCTTAGCTCTCTTTCTGAGGTTTTACACTGTTCTTTCATTTTGGCCCTATTTCTTTGCTCAGAGCCCCTGATAAGTTGTAAGGGAACAGGGCCTTAGGTATTCACCTGGGAAGGGCAACCATCCTTGCTGAGCTGTGGTGCTGCCTGTGGGGGAGGGGCCAGAGAGGGAACAATACAGCTCAACTGCTTTTTTCTAGCCCACTTTTCAAGGAACTCTGGTGTGAGACTGGGAGTTTCTCCCACGGGGGCAACCGCCATAGTCCACAGTCCCCTCTGAGTCTCAGTTTCTCCTTAAGTCAGCCCCTCCCACGAGCCACAGCCAGCCCCGCCCCCATGTTCTGTCATCTGCTGTTTCTCTCTGTCTGCCACCTTACTGGTCTGGTAGTTCTGGTTGAATTTTTCTTTAATTCTGTGGTTGTTGTAGATCCATGCAGTTTGATTTTCTGGCACTTCTGGTTGTTTATTGATTTTAGATTGGTTGTTTTTCTCCTTTTGGCTGTGGGAGGAAGAGAAGGGTCTCTACCTACACCTCCATCTTGGCCAGAACTCCTCCTATGTAAAATTCTTTAATCTACTTGGTTATGACAGAGACCAAAAAATGTTGTTCTTAGAAGTAAAGTTGTTTTGATCTAAGAATGAAGTGAGTTGTGTCAGGATGTCATTGTATCAGCTGTTGTCATTGGTAACCACCAGTCGTTTATTCATTGAAGTGCTTGTCTGCATTTGAAGTGTGAAAATGGATCACAAGACCCCAGGTTGCCTGAATTTTCAGCCATGGCTTTTTTGATACACACATTGGTAAGGAGGTAGGTCTTGTCTAATGTAAGCTGAACAGTTATCATTTCAGAGAACTGCACTATATGAACCCTGTCTATTAATACTTCTATTAGCATATGCTTTTGCTATTAACTTTCCTCCCTTCCAATTTTTGCTATATAAGCACATATGATCATTTTTAAGACAGGGATGAAACTTTACTCAGGATCTTGACAATTCCCTCGTACCCATCCTCAATTACCTACAAATACACTGCCAATGTAAACAGTAACATTATCATCTCCTGCTCCACATCTGTACTCCCTGATTCTCCCTCTGCCATTGCTGCCACAGTCTGTACAGTTCCAAGAAAAGAGAATGCATCTTACATTAAAAATATGTAAGCAGCATGTGGTTTTACCACCACTAAGATTTTGTTTGTTTGTAGCAGTTTATTTGTCAGAGCCAAAACTGGAAACATTCTAATGCTCATCAGCACATGAATGAATAAACATCCTGTGGTATATTCACACAATGGAATACCACCCATCAATAAAATGTAATGAACTATTGAAACATGTAACAACATTGATGAATGTCAGAATAATTATGCTGAGTGATGGTGATCACTCACCATTGGTTTCATGGGTAGGTATAAATCTATCAAATAATATACCTTAATTATATGCAGGGTATTGTATGTCAACTATACCTGAACTAAGTTTTTTAAAAAAGCGAGTAAACTACTGGTGCATGTACAACAATATGGATGAATCTCAAAAACATCAAGCTGAATGAAAGAAGCCAGATACAAAAGACTACATGCTGTTTGATTTCAATTTATATAAAACTCTAGGAAAGAACAATCTAACACATAATAACAGAAAACAGAAAGATTGTCTATAGCTGGGGATGGGGATGAGGATCGACTGGGGTGGAGCACAAGGGGGCTTTTCAGAATAATGGAAAAGTTCCACTTCTTCATGTGGCTATTTTATACAGGGTATAAATTTAACAAAACCCATGAAAACTGAAAATGGATGCATTTATAAGTGGGTAAATTATACTTTGACCAAGTTTTTTAAATAAAGGTCTTATTTATTTCTAGAGAGAGGGGAAGGGAGGGAGAAAGAGAGGGAGAGAAACCACTGATGTGTGAGAAACATTGATCAGTTGCCTGTTGCATGCCCCTAACCAGGGACTGGGCCCCAACCTGTGAGTGGAACCAGAGACCTTTCGGCTTGCAGGACGATGCCCAACCCACTGAGCCACACCAGCCAGGGCTTGATAAAATTGATTTTTGAAAATTATCTCCAAATACTCTTTCCCAGGTAGCTACTAGAGGGTTTCCTCCACTGGCAATGCCCAAGTCTCTGGCGCCATCACTAAGATTTTTGTATCGATGCATTAAATTGGTGTTTCATTCAGTTGTGTTTGTACATGACACATTAGCCCTAAGGAGAGGTGATGATCTGGGTCACTGTTCCTGCTGAACTCTGAGTCATATGGATTCAGTCTCCCTCTACATACCTACATTGGCCCTGAGTACAACAGGGTTTGTGCCAAGAGTCTCAAGGTGGGAGAGCTGTGCTTGGCATTTCTGAGGGTTCTCCAGTGCAATCCTAAAATGCACATAATGGGCTGCCATTGTTGTGAGTTACTTTTCTGCTGTGGATTATAATCTACAGTGAAGGGTTTAAATTTATGTAGACAGAAACAAGGCTGCTTCCACCATTATTTATGGGCAGAAGGAGTGGAAGCAGTGAAATCTAATGGAAGGAACATGGACTTGAAAGTCAGAGGTGGCTCCTTTACTTCCTCCTGTCTGATATTGGCACATCTGACTTCTCTGGGCCTCAATTTTCTCATCTGGAAAATGGGGTTGTGGTGTATATTAAGTAAAATAACACCCCCTGTAGAGAATAGGTGCTCAAAATTGACATATATCCACTTTTTCCTGCACAATTTTGGTGCTGTGGTTGCTGTGGTGACTGGTGGCAACAAGTATGGCAGGTGGTGATGGATTTCAGGGTGGCATTATGGGACTGGGCAGAGGGCCTGAGCTTCTCAGGCATGAGGAGCACTGTACTGTTGGGCCGAAACTTACTGGTCTGAGTTCTTGTCTGTTCCCTGCCACACTTTGTACCTTCCTCCACTAAAGTGTGGTCATGCCTGCTGTGACTGCCAATGTCTCTGCCTCCCCACAGACTCAAAGCTCCTTCAGTACCTCGTCTTGTCATTTCTGTAGTCTCAGTGCCTGGCACTGTTAGAAGGATAAATGAAATGACTTCTAGGTATTAGTGTTTGGGTAGATTGGCCACCTGCGGTTACTTTGCCACAGAGAATATTCTAGAACTGTAGAATCTGAATCTGCCCCTTTGACAGATGATTAGAGAATTTGCTCTTCACCCCTCTCTTTCCTCCCCTTTCCAAGCCTTATGAAGAAGAAAGACAAAAAAAAAAAAAACTAGGATTGTTTGGTTAAGAGTTCTGTATTTATCACTTTATTTATTGTTCATATGTTTTATTTAATTTTTAATTTTTATTTAGAGAGATATGTGTTTTCCATATTAAGTGAGGCTGGGTGAAATTGTACCTTTAGTGTAAATTTCTATTTATTGCTTAGTGTCCTGTGTCTTTTTAGTTGTACAATGAAGATCTGCATTTAAGGATGCTGGGAATAGTTCCAGTGAGATGTGAAGGATTTTACAAACATGCAATATGGTACAGACCCCACGAGGAGCATGTGGCACTGCCTGTCAGGTGTCGGGAAGCCCTGAGAGACAATGATTCTTATTGTGCTATGGAGCTTTCAGAGGAACCCAGAACATTCTCATCAGGTTATAGATCCTGAGTAGATTTTCTGAGTCCCAGAGTTAGTGTTATAGAAACTGTAATGTGTGAATCCCAGATTTCATAAGAGCAGTAGCAGCAGCAGATGGCCAAAATGCATCTCTAATTCACTGAAAACTTGCTCCAAGAAATGAGTTCTCCCTGTACTCATCACATTGCTATTTTTCTCTATATATGTGTCTTCTATGCCTTCTAAGTAAGAAGATATAGAAGACAGGAAGAGAGACAAGTTCATGATTACCTGTGCTCAGAGGCAACAGCAGTCTGTTCCATGGGCTTACAAGGGAATCATGATAGAAGCCTCTGTTACTGAGGCACAAGGAGCTTCATTTTATTGTTTTCAAGTATGAAGCTTCCATGATAGTGAGGTGGGTATAGTTTACCTTTATGTCCATGGACTATTTTCTTATTTAAAAATGTAGAGCTCTGTCAAAAGCAATAATTAGCTTGAGTCAAAATCTTAAGCAATTACTTTTGCCTTAGTTCTCCATGAATCTTATGTATCAAAAGCCAAGTTTCTGAAGCTGCTTTAAAAAAAACCTTAATCGACAAAAAAACAAACAGACAAACAAATGAGCAAAATAGAATCAGAGACTTGGAAATAAAGAACAAACTGACAGTAACCAGAGGGGAGGGGAGAGGGGGATAACGAGGGAAGAAGGGGAAGGGTCAGGTCAAGGAAGATGTATAAAGGACCCATGGATATGGACAACGGGGTGGGGATTGACTGTGGGAGTGGTGGGGTGGGCGGGGAAGGGGAGAGCAATGGTGGGGGGAAATGGGGACAACTGTAATTGAATAACAATAAAAAATACCTTTCAAAATCATGACTGTGATTCTAAGTAGATTAGAAAACTGACTGGAAATCAATCAAAAAGTCTTTATTAGTATACTTCTTTCTGCAAAATGCCTAACTAAAGTGTTAAGGCTCTTCTTTGAAGGAGCTTAAAATCAGGGGAGATGAGATACACAATTGGTATGAAGCCAACTATGTTCACTTGTGTGTCTTCCAAATAGCATACTTCCAGTAACCACAGAACAGGTTGAAGGATTGTGATGGGGTGTCCCTCCTTCCTGCCTGTTCACATTCAAGCTCCCTTCTGGTGCAGAGAAAGTCCAGGGCCCTGGTCTAGGTCTGGGTTTCAGAGCTAGACTTGACTGGGTGAGGGACTTCGGGCAGGACTGGGCTGGGTCCTGCCTGTGGGCATGGGGCAAATCTAAGTGGGATGGCCAGTTAGGTCAGAGGGTAAAGTCTTAGGAAAGCAGAGTTAGAAATATCCCTGAAAGTGATAGTGTGCCCTGAAAGGAAGACTTTTATCAGAAGACTGCCCCTCTGCCCAGAGGTAGGGGCCAGAGCAAATCCACTGAGCCAGTTCAGTGGCTGATTTGAAGCTCTGTTCCAACTCTTGGCTAGAGATCAAGCCAATCTTCTGATTTACTAAATAGCAGGTGTTTATTTGCAATTGGCCATCCAAGAAGATCAGGAACCATGTCAGGCCCCCGTTCATGCAACCAGTAGATTAAACTTATTAGGTACTTTGATAAACTTCCCTCTTGCTCTGTTTTTAAAAAATATTTCTCATCCTGTTTTAGTTCTTGGAAGGTTGTTCACCAAATAGTCAAAATTCATCACTAGCATGACCAACTTTCAGATCTAGAAAACTCAGTAAGATGTGATACTGGATGGTATGAGCATTTGACAAATAGATCCTTCTGGGGTGGAATGATGCATATGCTAAAGCTGTTGTTTTTTTATTTTGTTTTCAGGGCCATGGTCAGGATCTAACTCAGCCCCCTCACTCGATGGCTCAGAAAACAGTTAAGAAAATTCTCATGAGGCTGGCTTAGGATATCTCTGTTACCAGTACAGATCAACCAAAGGCAGACCATGTCCTCTGCCCTGGAGAGCTTGCACGTGGAAGCAAATGCCCTTGGCATGGGGCAGAGCCTTCTGGTCCAAGTAGCTCTAGCTGATGGAACATGTGCCTTCCCTTGAAAATTAGGGCCCCGTGTCTGTTTAGTACAACCTTGGTTAAGCTGTCAGACTATTCTTTTGTCTCTCTTTAGTGTCACTACATAGGTATTGATTAATATTTACCCAATGTTCACAATGTGCCAGCTGCCACGGTGATGAAAGTAGCTGGTTATCTGTGGAAAGTGCTGTTACTTTGTTTAGCTAAAAGAGTGTGGGCTACTTGAACTTTCTGAGGCTGTATGAATGTCATTGCCCTGGGGTAGAGCCAAGGGCAATTACTCCCCGAGGGTAGTGTCAGCTCTAGGCTCTGTGGGGACACAAGCCAAATGAGCTCAGAGGTTCAAGCAGCACTGTTTGCCTCCTTCAAGAACCTGCTTTGGGAAAAAATCTCTCTTTTTGACCAGTGAAAAGGAGATGGTGGGGATTTATGCTTTCCAGCTAGAAAGATGTTTTATGTATAAATCTAAGTTCTTGGGGCATACAGTCTAGGAGAGGAAGAGATCTTTTGAAGTAGAACTTGGGGCTAGGATCCAGAAGATTTCCACGGGAATATTTTTTGTTTGATTTGATCTTTATGCTCTGGGAAAGAGAAAGACTAAAATAGGGCAGGCTTTAGGATAACAGAAAAGTGTAGGGACTTTGAGGGGCAACAAGTCCACAATTTCTGCAAGGTGATAATGCACACCTGGGGACAGTGGGCGAGCTGGGAGCTTGGGGTGCAAAGATGAGGAGGCCAGTGAAGGAGCTTGCTGACTTTCTCTAGAGTTAAACAAAAGAATATATGAAGTTTAATCTAAACATTTAACAATAGACAAAATTTAGCAATTAAAATTATTTCTGATATCAGAAAAGATAATTTGTGGAATAGGAAGGCAGGAGAGGATAAAGGATTTTTTCTTCCAAAGCAGATAACTTAGGAGTCAGTGAATTGGTAATTCACCATCTCAGAAATCCCTGAGGTCCATAAACACATGAAAAGATGCTAACCTCTCTAGTAATCAGAAAAAGGGAAATTCAAACAATGAGATGTCACTTCGCTCTCATACTGGTCCAAGTTAAAAGCCTTACCAATGCCAATAATGAGAAAGATGTAGGAAGAGGAAGCTCTGCTCGATGGCTGCTGAAAGAGCCAAAGCAATGCGAACATTTTGGAGAAGGATTTGGCAATAAAATATAAGTGAAAAAATGTGTGACATGTAATTCCACTGCTAGGCATATAAAGAGAGTTGGACATATGTGTGTAGGGAGACAGATAGAAGACCATTCATTGCAGCATTGTTGGTAATAATAGCAAATTGGGAACAATTTAAATGTCCATCAAGAAGAGATAAAAATCAATTACAACTGTCTTCCAGTGGAACACTACTTAGCACTTAAAAATGAACCTGTATCACTATAGGGAAGTAAAATACAGCATAGGGAATATAGTCAGTAATATTGTAATACTATGTATGGTGCCATATTGGGGGGAATCACTTCATAAGTTATATAAATATCTAACCACTATACTATACACCTGAAACTAATCTAATATTGTATCCCAACTGTAATTTAAAAGTAAAAACAAATTAGACCTCTGGCCAAGATGGAGGCGCAGGTAGACAGACTGTGCCTCCTCGCACAACCAAAAGAAGGACAACAGCAATTTAAAAACAAAAAACAACCAGAACTGACAGAAAATCTAACTGTATGGAAGTCTGACATCCAAGGAGATAAAGAAGAAACATTCATCCAGACCGGTAGGAGGGGCAGAGACAGGCAGCTGGGCAGAGAGAACTCTCTGCAAGGTGGCAGCTGGCCGGCCCAGCGAGGTGGCAGATTGTGGAGCAGGGCGGGCAAAGCTGCAGCTGGGTGCCGAGGCAGCAGCTGGTAGACTGGGTGACAGACTGCGCAACCCAGGGCTCCAGCACAGGGAAATAAAGCCTCAAACCACTGATTGAAAGCACCTGTGGGGGTTGAGGTGGCAGTGGGAGAAACTCCCAGCCTCACAGGAGAGTTCATTGGAGAGACCCACAGATGCCTAGAATGTACACAAACACACCCACTCAGGAAGCAGCACCAGAAGGGCCCGATTTGATTGTGGGTAGTGGAGGGAGTGACTGAAAACCAGCAGAGAGTGCAGCAAACACCATTGCTCCCTATAGGACCCCTCCCCCGCATACAGCATCACAATGAAGCAAAGAGCGTTACCCTACCCTGGTGAATACCTAAGGCTCTGCCCCTTTATGTAACAGGCACAACAAGACAAAAAAAATGGCCCAAATGAAAGAACAGATCAAAGCTCCAGAAAAAAAATACAACTAAGCAACGAAGAGATAGCTAACCTATCAGATGCACAGTTCAAAACACTGGTAATCAGGAAGCTCACAGAATTGGTTGAATTTGGTTGAAAACTAGATGAAAAAATGAAGGCTATGCTAAGAGAAACAAAGCAAAATGTACAGGGAACCAATAGTGATGCGAAGGAAACTGGGACTCAAATCAATGGTGTGGACCAGAAAGAAGGAAGAAACATCCAACCAGAAAAGAATGAAGAAACAAGAATTCAAAAAAATGAGGAGAGGCTTAGGAACCTCCAGGACATCTTTAAACGTTCCAACATCTGAATTATAGGGGTACCAGAAGAAGAAGAGGAAGAGCAAAAAATTGAAAACTTATTTGAACAAATAATGAAGGAGAACTTCCCTGATCTGGCAAAGGAAATAGACTTCCAGAAAGTCTAGGAAGCTCAGAGAGTCCCAAAGAAGCTGGACCCAAGGAGGAACACACCAAGGCACATCCTAATTACATTCCCCAAGATGAAAAGAAGAAGAGAATCTTAGAAGCAGCAAGAGAAAAGGAGACAGTTACCTACAAAGGGGTTCCCATAAGACTGTCAGCTGATTTCTCCAAAGAGACCTTACAGGCAAGAAGGGACTGGCAAGAAGTATTCCAAGTCATGAAAGGCAAGGACCTCCATCCAAGATTGCTCTGTCCAGCAAAGCTATCATTTAGAACGGAAGGGAAGATAAAGTGCTTCTCAGATAAGGTCAAGTTAAAGGAGTTCATTATCACCAAGCCCTTATTATATGAAATGTTAAAGGGACTTATCTAAGAAAAAGAAGATAAAAAATAGGAACAGTAAAAATGACAGCAAACTCACAGTTATTAACAACCACACCTAAAACCAAAACAAAAGCAAACTAAGCAAACAACTAGAACAGGAACAGAACCACAGAAATGGAGATCACATGGAGGGTTATCAACAGGGGAGTGGGAGCGGGTGAGAGGGGGGAAAGGCATAGAGAATAAGTAGCATAAATGGTAGGTAGAAAATAGACAGGGGGAGGGTAAGAATAGTATAGGAAATGTAGAAGCCAAATAACTTATATGTATGACCCATGGACATGAACTATAGGGGGAGAATGTGGGAGGGAGGGGGTATGCAGGATGCAGTGAAGGGTGGGAAATGGAACAATTGTAATAGCATAATCAATAAAATATATTTAAAATAAAAGTAAAAAAATTAATAAAAATATAAAATAAAAATGAACCTGTATCAAATGGTTAAATCTAAAAATGTATTTAAATGATGCAAGAGAAAGATAATTTAGGCTCTTGACTACCTCTGGGAAGTCGGAGGAGAGCGTGGAATCAAGGAGACACACCTGTACTATTTTATTCCTTAGGAAAAGAAGACATGGAGCTGAGCAGCCAGGTGTTAGGTTTCCATAAAAACGGGGTGGATGACTTAGGTTGTCTCTGTTCTTCTCTATAGATCTGAAACAATTAATAAAAATTAAAACAAAGGAATAGTAACAAATAAGTAGCTTTTATGCAGTTAGAGTGGAATGCAGCAACCAAGGCATCGAGTAAACTGAGACCGAGAGCGTCCCTGCAGCCAGGCTAGTGAAGATGCAGGGGCTGCACCCAGATAATACAGAGCACGGACTGCAGAAAATTGCGAGGCTGGCTGGGGCCAAAGAGATGCCCAAGCTAGGACTGCCAGCAGGAGGAACCTGCCTAACTTCCATAAGGTGCTTGCTGGTGACTGCACACCATTAAATCACCGCTCTCTCATTTTACCACATAGTTGTCTGACTTTTCTTCTCAGTGCATTTCTTTGTTTTTATTTATTTAAAAAGGTCTGGTATTTTGAGGTAAAGAAACATTTTTATGCTTCGTAAACTGAATGAAGTTGACCCTCTCGCCAGCCACATTCTCAATCTTCTGACCACTCAGAGAGTAGCCCTGATGGGGAACCTAGCTTCACTTCAGGCTGTAAAAAGGGGTTGGAAACAAAAATGCCTTTTACCACCCAGCAGGTCACTATCGGAAGTATATCAAGGGCAGAGGCAAGACTTTGGGAAGTGGAGGGGATGGTGGGGGACAGGATAAGGCCTCTGAAGTGGGAAGTGGCTACAGAGTTAGTGATTGTTGCCGCTCAGTGCAATAGAGGTGAGCATCCTCAGATTTTCCAATTTGCAGGAAGACAGAAATCTGGACTTTTTTTTAATGTGGAATTTTCCAACTTTGAGATGTTTCAAAAATTTCTTAAAATATTGTGTAGGACAAAACAACAACAAAACGTACGCAAACCAGGTCCTGTGGGTCTCTGCTAGAAGACCATCATCAGACAATCATCTATGGTGCTTGGAATCCACACAGAAAGCAGGGGTTGCTGGATCCATGATCTGATCTCACTACTGCCCCCTGCTGAAGAGGAACTATAAGTGCAGGCAGTAATGAAGAAATCTCTCTCAAAAGTTGGTATGGTCAAAAATAAGACAAAGATGGGCCATGTGACTTGGTGAAATCCAAACAGGACCACTGAATGAGGTGGATGAAGCCATGGTCATCACCTTGCGATGGCTGTGACCTCATTTCACACCCTCCCTTTGTTGCCCCCTCCCACCCCCTCACTCACTTTCATTCCATGGGTGACCCCTGCAGGCATGTGAGATTTTCAGTTCCTTTATAACAGCTTACTGCAGATGGGGAAACTGGGGACCAGAGGGGTGAAGGGGACACCACACTGTGACATTTGAGAAATCACCCCACCTGGGGAGGTGATGGTGGCGCCTCAGGAATTTGACAAGCATGCACTGAGTGTCTCAATGACACCTGGATGCTTTACTATGTTATTTTTTTTAAATGTTTTTATGTTAAAGAGAAAAGATTGCAGAATCAGAAGAAGAAATTTCAGGTTGTTATAGAACTGCTCTTATTTGAAGCTATAAAAAGGAACGGCACACTTCTCCAGCCTACTGAAATGATAACTGAGTTTTATTTCTGGAAAAAGTACTTTTCATCTTGTAAAAATTTAATGGCCTCTGAGTGACAGGGAATTTCCAAGTGGTTGTCACTGCCTCTTCTCCCGCTGCAGCAGGAGAAGTGAGGGCCAGGGCTCCCTGCTCGGAGGCGGATGAGCAGGCAGAGGAAGCGTCCCCTCTGCTGTGTGGGTGCTGCCACTTGACAGGCAGAACCTCTGAGCTCAGGGCAGGCAAAGGTAGCTGGACCTACAGGTATTATTGCCAATAGTAACCACGAACTTCTGTGGAGCTGCGCTTTTGGTTTACCGATGTCTGAGTGTCTCCATGATGTCTTCCTCTAAGATTTGGAATGAGCAGAGATTTCCTTCCACTTGGTGTCAATATAAAATGACTGTACATCTGATCATTCCTCTAAGACTCAGAGTGGGGCTTCTTGACCTTGACTGTGTATAGGGGTCATCTGGGATTCTTGTTAAAATGCAGATTCTGATCCTGTGGGTGTGGGTGGGCCTGAGATGCTGTCAGGCTCCCAGATGATGCTGATGTTGCTGGTCTATGGCCTGCACCTTGAGAAACAAGGGAGGGTCAAGGCCAGGAGGAGGAGGGGAAGGTGGGAGGGAGAAGGCACAGCTTCCCTCTCTTTACTGTGAGGATGCACCTTTCCTCTCCTTGCCCAAGATGATAATCTATCATCTGAGACTTGCAAGGGGCGGGAGGGTGTTCCTCACCTGGCTGTGGCTGAAGATGCAGCAAGAGTCCAGGAAGAGGACAGTTGTGTTCCCTTGTGGAAGAAGATGACAGTGTCAGCAGTCATTGTTCTCAGGATGACAGCTCAGGAGGCACTGAGTGTCATATCAGGGGGTGCTGGTAGGAAGAAGCTCCATGGACTTAGCACATTATCAGTTGCATGTTTGCTTCGAGGCTGTTGCAGGTTAGGCAAGTGACAGAAAGGATGCAAATGCAGTTTGTCCCAAGAGTTTTCCTCATTGCAGATTGAATGGGGTAAAATTAAGTTATTGAGGGCCAGTCCTCTTGGCTTGAGTCCCTGGCACACAGATGGTGTCACACAGTTGGGCCCCCCCTCCTATTTGTGACATAGAGGTGATGAGGGCCTCCAGCCACAGGATTGTGACAGATGTTGTTTGTTCCCAGCAGCTGACAGGAGACTCATCACAATGTATACGTTTCATCTGCACAACTGGTCCTATCCCTGATCTGCACCCACCTTCAGATGATAAGCTATGGATGGGCAGTGCCAAGCTGTGCTCCCAGGGCTGGACTTCCTTGCTATTACATGCAGCTGGAGTGGTCCTAGATGAGGACTTGGGTGTACAGAAGACTGGCTGACAGTCAGGACACCCAAGTGGGTGACTTCCGCTCAGCAGCACCTCAGACATGCTATGAGACTCTTTCATTCCATGTTCATCAGTGGCCTAATTTTAAGACACCATAAATAATTGTGGAATGTCTCCAACTAATTCTGATCACTCCTTATGGTAAAGGCACTTTGCCTAAGATTCTTCCTAAGTAATTTTGGGCAGTGGCAAAGATATTGTTTTTCAAAAAATGAGAATTGTATCCTACACAAACGCAGGAAGAAAAAGTTAAATGAAAAGATGGTCTCCACCTGCAAAAAGAGCAAATATTCCTAATTCATTTTAAATTGAAGTTATGAATGAGCATAAGTAAGCAAGCCCACACTTGCCTCTTGACACTGCTTCTGAAAATGAGGACAATACTACATTCACTATGTACATTTCATGAAATACCAAAGTTGTCCCAACTGTAAGAAACACCCGATCTGCTATCAGAAAACAGGAATTTCAACAAATGTTATTTTAGGGATGAAGTTTAAGTTTGTGGAAGGAAAGACTCTGGCTCACCTGAAGGTAGATGGGCTAACAGTTATCACTTGGCCAGGTACTGGGGACTACCGCAAGCCTCCAAATCCCCAACTGTACCACCTGCCATGTGACCTACAGAGGAAGATATGAATTGGCCTTTGTTCTAAATGAAAAGACTCTTCAGAGAGGGACTCCCCATCACATTCTGAGGATCATGAATTTGCACCATCATCTCCCTCCCCACCCAAGACTGTGTCACCCAATGTTGCCTCATTCTCTTTTGCCATGTACCGCTAACCTAGAGTCATCGGTTCTCATTCACTTTTTGGCCAGCTTGGCCTGCTAGAGGCCCTTGGGGAGGACACTAACATTTATGAGAAGATGCTCTGTGCTAGGCACTTCTGTGTATTTCACCAGATCTCATTCAATGGGCAGGGCTGGGGGGCAGTGTTTTGAGTATTCCAACTATGAGAAAATAGCACTGAGGTTAACTTTTTAAGTCAAAGGCTTCCTGGCATATGTCACAGCTAGGTTTAAAAGTCATGTTGACTCTAAGACTAGTGTCCTTTTTATTGGCTCTGTTATACAGTAAAGGGGCTTCTCCCTGACATTTGAGCATGGCCTTGTGGACCGCAAAGAGATGAAGCTGCCTTAACCCACGTGCCATATGGTCTCCCTCTAAGGAGTAAGAGGAAATGAATATACTGATTTACTCACCATTCTGCATATTTTCAAGTTTGGATTTTAAGGAATGAAGGTTTTGAAGACAAAGTCAACACTGAGAATGCTATCTCAGCATGGTGGGTCATGGAAATGGCTGGGGTGTCTGGGAAGACAGCAGAGCTTGGCTTTGTGCTGGGCCAGGTGTGGATGCTGCCCATTCAATTTACACAGATGAGCCTGAGGGATTTACTCAGTCAGTGAACATTTATTGGGCTTCTACTCTGTGCTTGGAGAGGTGCTGGGGCTTTGAAAGGAATGTGCAGATACCTTCTTTGTTTGGAGGAGACAGGATCATTCAAACAGACCCAGAACAGAAGAATAAAGCTGGTGCATGCAGACTTGTGCTGGGCAGATAAGCTCCCCACCCCCAATATTTTAGAAAATTCTATGTCAGGACTAACTTTTCTTCTTGATAGTTGAATTGCTTATACCCTTTCATGCACAGGTAAATATTTCTTTTACATTTTTTATTGTATTTTTTCCATTACCATTTAACCCTCTTATACTCCCTCCCCCTGCAATCACCATAGGTAAACATTTCTGCATTAAATTTTTAAAAATTTATTGATTTTTTTAGAAAGAAAGGGTGGGGATGGGGGAGAGAGAGAGAGGGAGAGAGAGAGAAGCATCAGTTTGTTGTTTCACTAATTTATGCATTCATTGGTTGCTCCTTGTACGTGACCTGACTAGGGGTTGAGCCAGCAACACTGGCGTGTTAGGACAGCACTTCCACCAACTGACCTACCTGGCCAGGACTAAACATTTCTGTTTTAAAAAGCTGTTCTTTGTTCCACGTAGAACATCTTGCTATTATTAACTGTTATGTACCACTCATGACAATTTACTAGTAACAGTCATTTTCTGGATGGAGATAGGAGTCACAGAAACCTCCACAAATTATAAATTGTTTTCCCAGAAATAAAGCCAATTAACACTCCAACAAGTAAGTACCCAGGGCTCTCCAACTGCGTACACCACCACCACCACATTAGAACTGATGGGGAAAGTATAAAACTGAGCAGAAGATGCACATCAAAGAAAGTCAGTGAAAGACATATACCTTTTAAGGGGTGATTAGATGTTTGGAATAGAGCTTTTCTCATAGAGCTATTTGCCTGAGAAAGATGGTCAGTGCCCTTTCTGCTGAGAAGTTCAGTCAATTGTCATCACAGCGGCACCACTTAGATACCAATTTATACCCAGACACTGCCAAAAGAAGCAATTTTCACAAAATATACCCACACTAATTCTCCAAAGACACTCTGTTGTAACAGGCAAGTGGTCACAGCTTCGAAGACTCCACAGACTGTGTGATGCCAACAGGATGGCCCGAGGGTTCTTTACATGCTAGCATATTGGTTTTGAACACCTTCCAAAGCCAAGGGAGGAGCAGGAAGGACAGGTTCCATCAACAGAAACTCCTAGATCAGGTCATGATTCTCCTTCCAGGTGCACTGGGCTTGTAGGATGATTCATACCAGCAAGAATCAGGAGTGGAATTCTGAAGTCTGATTTGATTAAGATACCATCTGATCTTATTCGATTGTATCTCCAATAATACAAACACATATTTTCTCAAGCATTTGCTAGCTGTATGTTCAGCAATACATATTTAAAGTAAAAACATGGCCCTGGCTGGTGTGGTTCAGTGGATTGAGCTCTGGCCTGTGAACCAAAGGGTCTCTGGTTTGATTCCCAGTCAGGGCACATGCCTGGGTTGCAGGCCAGGTCCCCAGTAGGGGGTGTGTGAGAGGCAACCACACATTGATGTTTCTCTCCCCCTCTCCCTTTCTCTCTCTAAAAACAAATAAATAAAAATAAAATAAATAAAAAAATACAATGCATACCTTATTAGTTTATTCATTCAAATAATCTGTCTTGAAAGCCCTTTTTAATTTGAGAGTCTTACTGATATGAATAGCAAAGGAAGAGTTTAGGGGAAAGAGTGGAATTAAGAATGTTTCAGCATGAACAGAGATTCAGCTACAAGAGCAGGTCCTGTTGGATAAATTCAACTCAATTCAATTTCCAAGCATTTTCTGAGAGACTACTACTGTGTATCAACACTGGGATGGGAAATGTTGTGGATACAAAACACAAGGTACCTCCTGGAAGACTGCAATCTAAGACACTCACATGTTGGTGGACGTTCTGAACATTAGCTACAATCTCCTTCTCATATAAAAGATTTAATATTTTTGTCTTGGGCTGTGTTTGTGATACTTCTCACCATTACATGAGAGTACAGTAGTGGAGACTGTAGCGTTTCAACTGTTGAAAGCTTTGCCAGGCATTCATTCATTCATTCAATAAACATCCACTGAACAGCTTTTGTTTGCCAGGCACTGGACACTTGCCTTGATATAAGTTTCAGCTTTTTTGATAACAATAATTCTTTCATGTAATGCTTTTAGCAGTAATAGACATGCTTTTACATCCATGATCTCATTTGTTCCTTCAGCAGTCCTCTGAGGTTGGCAGGGCAGATGTTACAGATGATGAAAGTAAGACTCAGAAAGGTTACTGCCTGGCTCAAGATCACAAAGCCAGTGTGTAAAAACAAAACAAAACTAGAAGCTTCTTTGACTCTATTTTAAGCTTTTCTGTATATCACAAACTTCCTTTTACTATTAATAGCTATCATTTTCTTAGTGCTTGGAAGCAAGCAATAGGTAAAGTATTTTGTATGTATCATTTAAATCCACATAATGACAATTTATGGGGAAGCCAACACTTAGATAAAGTAATTTGCACAAGGTCACATAGCTTAAAGGTCAACAAAGTGACATTTCAGCCATTACCCCACACTGCTTCCCACTCTGGGACACCCAGTATCCTTTTAAAAAAATTATATGTTATTGATTATGCTATTACAGTTGTCCTGATTTTCCTCTCTTTGTACCACTCCACCCAGTGCCCCCTACTCCCTCAGGCAATCCCCCCACCATTGCTCATGTGCATGGGTCATGTGTATAAGTTCTTTGGCAACTCCATTTCCTATACTGTATTTTAAATCCCTATGACTATTCTGTAACTACCTATTTGTACTTCTTAATCCCCTCACCTCTTCACCCATTCTCCTCCTCCCTGCTCCCATCTGGCAACCTTCTAATAACTACTGCTTTTCTCTTGCTGCTTTTAAGATTCTCTCTTTAACTTTTGGCATTTTAATAACGATGTGTATTGGAATGGGCCTCTTTGGGTCCAACTTGATTGGGACTCTCTGTGCTTCCTGGACTTGCATGTTTATTTTCTTCACCAAATTAGGGAAGTTTTCTTTCATTATTTTCTCAAACAGATTTCCAATTTCTTGCTCTTTCTCTTCTCCTTCTGGTACCCCTATGATGTGAATGTCGGACTTCTTGAAGTTGTCCCAGAGACTCCTTACACTATCCTCATTTTTTCTGGATTCTTTTTTATTCTTCTTGCTCTGATTAGTTGTTTTTTGTTCCTTATGTTCCAAATCATTGATGTGATTCTCAGCTTCACCACTCTACTCTTGTTTCCCTGTAAGTTGTTTTTATTTAAGTTGTTGAAGTTCTCACTAAGTTCCTTGAACATCCTCACAACCAGTGTTTTGAACTCTGCATCTGATAGATTGCTTATCTCCATTTTGTTTAGTTCTTTTCCTGGAGTTTTGATCTGTCCTTTCATTTGGGCCATGTTTCCTTGTCTCCTCATTTTGGAAGCCTCCCTGTGCTTGTTTCTATGTATTAGGTAGAGCTGCTTTGACTCTGAGTCTTGGTAGTGTAGCCTAATGTAGTAGGTGTCCTGTGGGGTTCAGTGGCACAGCCTCCCTTATCACCCAAGCTGTGTACTTGAGGTGCTCCCTTCATGTAGGCTGAGTCCACCCTCCTGTTGTAGTTGAGTCTTGGTTGCTGCTGGTAGATCAATGGGAGGGATTTACCCAGGCCAGTCAGCTGCAAGGATTGGCTGTCACCACTTATCACCAACCTCCACCCTCTGTGGAGGATCAGTTGTGTGGGAGCAGGATGGTGGTGCTCCAGCATGGTCTGTAGCTGGGTGCATTGGCCCTGGGGTTTCTTGAGTGGTGTAGGCCAAAGTCAGCCCCCTCCTGTGTCTTGCCCAGGCCACCCTGCCTGAGCTGTAAGGCAATCTGAGATGGCTGCTACTTGTCCCCAGTTTCCTTTTGATGAGTATATCATACAGGGAATGTTCAAGTTCTCCCTGATGAGGCCATGTGGTCCATTAGGCACTGCGTGCACTGTGCCCAGGGCTATGATACTTCTGGGGGCCCACTGAATGTTTTTAAGTTCATTTAAAATTGGAAGAAAAAATGGATATGTAACTAATATATAATAATGAATCCAGATAGGATTATTCCAATACAGTTGTAAAATATAATTTTTAATATTTTTTCAGTGGAGGAAGGATCTCACCAAGACAAAAATGCCTAGGACCCGTGAGGGTCAAAAGGTAGCCCTGCTTCATCACCCCCTTCCTAATGTATAAACCAACCAAGAGGGTCTATCTGTGAGTTTTCCTTGTGCCTGCTGCTTCCTCTACACCCCCTAGCTTGCTCAGAGGCACACCACACCCACTTCTCTCTGCCTCCCAAGGCCCCTGAAACAGTCGCTGTTAACACCCACAGAGCAGGCAACTAACCACACCCAGTTCTTCTCTCTGGGCTGCTCCCTGAGTGGGTGTGTTTCCTCACTGTGACAGAAAAAGAACTGGTCTTGGCTTAGACTGGAGGGTTACCTTCCAGGGTGACCAGTTTCTACCCTGAACAACCCTCCCTGCCCCCATTTCTGGCCACCTGCCTAGTAAGTGAGTACTTTGAAGGAAGAAAGAGACAATGTCCAGCTGAAGGGTGATTTGGTTATTGATGGGTTGTGATGATATTGGACATAGGGAGGAATCACATTTCAATCTTCAAGGGCCTGGATGGAGCCATCCATGGATGCAGATTAGCACCTTTGGCTCCTCAAAGGTTAGAGTTACCCTAATACTCAGAAATTCCACTTCCAGGTATATACTCAGGAGAAATGAAAACATATATCCACAAAAAATATTTATATTCAGTTGTTTATCACAGCATTATTCTTAATAGCCCAAAGGTGGAAACAACCCGAATTTCCATTAGCTAGAAATACATAAATAAAATGTAGTATATATATACAATGCAATTATTATTTGGCAATCAAAAGAAATAAAGTTCTGATACATGCTACAATATGAATTAATCTTGACATCATTATGCTACATGAAGAATCTAGTACAAAAGACTATAGTATTATATAACCTTTTATATGAAATGTCCAGAATAGGCAAATCTATAGAGATAGAAAGGGGGAGGGGGATAATGGGAGAAAGAAGGGGGAGGGTGGTCAAGGAACATGTATAAAGGATCCTTGGACAAAGCCAAAGGGAGGTTGGATTGAGGGTGGGAGCTGGGGGTGGGTGGGGTGGGGGAGAGTGGTGGGGGGAAATGGAGACAACTGAACTTGAACAACAGTAAAAAATATTTTAACTGAGAAAAAAAAGAAAGTAGATTAGTGTTTGCCTAGGACTGGTGAGGCAGATGGAGAAATTGGGGCATGATGGCTAAGGAATACAGAGTTAGTTTTAGGGGTAATGAAAATATTCCAAAATTGATTATGATGATGGATGTGCAACTCTGTGAATATACTAAAAAACACTGAATTGTATATTTTAAGTGGGTGAATTACGTGGAATGTGAATTATGCTTCAATGAAGTTATTTAAAAAGGCACCAAAATACATTGAAAACTTATGAGAAAGCAGTACTGCTTGGTACCCCACACTAGAATTCTCCTCTTTGCTTGCCATCCCCTGTGGAATCTCTGGTTGGCAAACCTCTCTATCCTGTTTCTTCCCCCTTAGGGACCTGGAGAGACCAAACACTTCTGTGTCCCAGACTCACGATGCAATTTTGCTGTTTTCCTTAGGAGACTCATGCTTTACCAATGGAGGCATTATTGTGAGAATTAAAGGATTTAGGGCTCATAGGTGAGCTATGCGGACATTTTGCAGGAGCAATCATATTAGGATTTGTGTAATCCTGTATCATTGATGGAGGAAAACAAGATTAAAAATCCCATTCTTGAAACCAAGAGTAATTTACATGACATAAAGTTACAGAAAACCGAGAACATTATTTCCTTGCAGAGTTTGCATTTGTTTAGGGAAAGTTACCAGGGAGTGGGCCACTGGCACTGGGGTAAGACAATGTGTACGCAGGGGAAGCCACAAGAAAAGCAGATTCCCTGGGGTCCCATTCTGTAATGACTTTGTAAGGCCACCAGTAACCAGAGTACTTCCAGTGGGATGCCTTATAGATCAACAGTGACAACTACCTTGAAACCTCATATTTTGCCCACCTTGTTTTCAAATCTTTTCTTGATAAACTTCATTTTACTAAGGGGCTGAGACCTCAGTATTAAGCTGTGCATAAAAGCAAATCTGGGCTGCCAATTAAGTTCTGCAAAGTGGGAAAATTTCTGTTTAGTCCCTGTGCCTTAACACTTTAAAAATGCCATGATGAGAAATAACAACTTCAGTAAAAATAAAAAAAGGCTACGAGTTGAAGTTACTCCCTGATCTAAGCTTTTTTTTTTTTGCAAAATACTCTTCTTTTTATAAAAATTAATGTGGTATTGTCTTTAATGGACTTGATTATGGCCTTTTAAGACAGATCTTAAAATTACACATCTCATAAAATATTATTAGGTCAGTGCAATTTAATTTGGTTAATCCTTTAAAAACGGGAACTATGAATTAAAATGAATAATAAACATGTAAATTTATGTGTGTCACCATTCTTTCTGCTAGTTCAAAGCACTGTACATACATTATCTTATGATTACTCATGCATGTAGAAAGGTAAACTAGCAAAATTCTCAGTTTTAACATTAAGGCCAAACCAATAAGGTTTAACTTTTCCAACATAACGTTTTTTAATTGAATTTATTGGGATGACATTGAGTAATAAAATTATATAGGTTTCAGGTGTACAATTCTATAACACATCATCTATATATTGAATTGTGTGCTCACTACCCCAAGTCAAGTCTCCTTCTGTCACCATTTATTACCCCCTTTACCCTGTTCTACCTCCCTCCAATCCCCTTCCCTTGGGTAATCACACTGTTGTCTGTGTCTATGAGTGTTTTTTGTTTTTCTTGTTTGTTCATTTGTTGCTTTCAGTTATATCTGGAGTATGATATTCTCCAGATCCATCCATGTTGTTGCAAATGGAAGTATTTCACATTTTCTTAGGGCTGAGTAGTATTCCACTGTAATATTTTCTTTTTTGATGAGTTTAGTAGAAAGATTAGTAGAAAGAGGGTACTGTAGCCGGACAGATATGAGTTTATTTCCCTTCTGCAGGCACCACTTGCATTATACTATATAACCCTGGGCAAGTTATAAAGCTGCTCTGAACTTTGATTTCTTCATTGCAAAATATGCTGTTGGGAGATTTAAGTTAGATAATATATGCACAGGGCCTAAAATATTCTAAGTTTTTTGATGTAGAATCTCCCTCCAAGGTTAGTGCTTCTTGATAATTTGTTCAAATCCAGTCTTCATCTCACTGGGATTAACAAAATCCTCTATTTTGGGGGGGACTCTTCATTCTTCCTTGCCCCTTTGTCTCTTTACCGCCCACTATCCTGCCCCAGTGTTTCCATCTCATCTACCCACCTCCATCTCCAGGCAGACTCTCTGCCACTTCTTCCCTGGTTCTAGTCATTGTAACTGCAGCCAACTGTGTCACAGCCAACTGTGATTGAAATATTTTGACTCTTTGGGAGCTGCCTCCAACCTGGTCTACTCTCAAGACTCATTAACAACAATAACCCTTAAGTTCTACCCTCCACTCATAATGGACTTCCTCCACTTTCTGGAAAGTCTAGTTGCTGGAAGCCAAGTCCACTATATGCTCTCTTAAATTTGGGTCTTCCATGTGTTTTCTCCTTTGCCTGGCTGTTCTTTCACTCTCTATTCAACTGGTCAACTCCTCCTCCTCCAGCTCTTGCTTTAATGACCCTTCCTTGGGAAGGCCATCTCTGAGCCTTTGGACCATGTTTCATTCTGTTTAAAAGCTCCTGCACCTTTCACCATGCATATCACAGTCTCATTAAGTATCTGACTTCCCCAAGAGGCTACATGCTCCTTGAAGGCAGTGATTCCTAGGGTCCAGCACAAGGTCAGCACATAGTAAGTGCTCAATAAGTGTTTAGTGAACAAATGAGTAAAAGAATAAATGAAATGAGATTATATTTCTCAATAAATACATGTTAGTGTTTGATACAAAGGATGAGCATAGGCATTAAAGAGAATCATGTCTTTCCATCTATGTAATTTACTGCCATGTTTCCACATGTTTCTGTGCTGGGGGAGGGGACAGGATCCTTTGTTGAATCTCAGTCACTCAGTGATATTAATAAATTGATCAAGTGAGAAAAGCTATCAAGCTGATTCTGGGAGCAAGAGGAGAAATATTGCTAGACAAAATATTCCAGTTGTTGGCTTTTCCCTTCTGAAATATCAATACTATCTTTCAGAATTGGAAAAAAAATAACCTCAGTGCTCTTTAACTGCATCCAACTATCTCATATGCATCTGTAGTTTTAGAACCATGAAAAGTGATCCATGAAAAAATAGAATAAATACTTTTTCAAGTGATAATACTACTATATCTCTAGATAATTATGTAGAAACTGGTAGAAACATTTTATCCCATTAGCACTGAAAGCCAAATTAGAGACTTCAAGCCTCAAAATTCTCAGACAATTGACTCCTCCAAGGTCTTTGCAACGAGGCTCATATTGATTCTGTTTGACTTGTTGTCAGGTTTTTGTCATTATTGCTGGCCTTACCTGGGAGCTAACTATCTAGATCTGTAGGTGGGAGCCACTAGCTGCATGTGGCTACTGAGGACTTCAAACATGGTCAGTCCCAACTGAAATCTGTTTTTAGTGTAAAATATACACTAAATTTCAGACACAGTATGAAAAAAAGAATGTAAAACATGATGATAATACGTTGTATATATTGGACTAAATAAAATATATTTTGAATATTAATTTCACCTGTTTATTTTTATTTTTGTTTGAAAGCTTAAAAGGTGGCTTGCATTATTGTATTTCTGTTTGACAGCACTGGTCTAGATTCCTGGACAGTTCATTTAATGGATCTGGAGAGCAAACTGACCCACTGCCTGCTCAGTTATGTCCAATAACCTTTTTTCTTTGCCAAAAGTTATGTTATCCCTTACATACATAGAGGAAAAAAATACAGATCATGTATTTGCCTTTGTGAAATTCCCACTCTAGTCTAGTGGGGCTATTGATAGATAACTGAATAATTTTAATAATATGGACAATTCAACAAAGAATATGGAAAGATGATATCAGAACACAGAAACGGAGCAGATAACTCGTTGCGGGGGGTAGGGGGGCAGTGAGAGGTTAGAAAAGGCTTTCTTGGGGAGGAGCTCTCCAAGCTGAGTGTTGAAGGTAAGGAGGGGCCAGAAGCTAGAAACATTATGGTGTGTTCCAATTTGATGGAAATTTTGGTGAGACCTAAAGCATTCTGGAGTTGCTGAAATGTAAAGATGCAGAAGAAATGAGAGACAGTTCAATCTCGGAGGGCTCTGTATAGAAAACCAAGTTATGTCTTGCAGACAGGATCAACTTCTGAAAGTTTTAAAGCATAGCAATGTCAGGCATCTTACGTAGAAAGCTACAGTGGAGAAAAGGTTTTAGTTTTAATAAATGCAGCTGTATAATAAGTTTCTAACTGGTGGGAGAGCAATTCCAGATTGACCAAGGGTGGCCTTTGAGAGGCAGATGTGATAGAGGGACTGGTGCAATGGAGCTGAGAGTTGGGTGGTGGCCCCAAGGGGAAAGTCTGCTGGACCTAAAGTGAGCATACCGCTTGAATGCAGTGGACACAAAATGCATTTTCATTAGATCAAGATGACTCCTAATTGAGCAACCTCTTCCCTTTTTCTGTCTTAGCTTCTCTGGGCTGTTGCCCTTACATTTGATGCTTGTCTTGTCATCTTAGGCCCTCTAACCCTACCTGTGACATATGGATCATGTTCCCTCCTACCACAGTGCTTTTGCACATGCTAGTCTCTCTACTTGGAATGCTCTGCCTTCCTCTACTTCCTCTTACTTCTCCAATGTCAGCTTAATGATCACTTCTTTGGGAAGTCTTCTCAGTTAACTTGGAGTTGCTCAACTTTCACTTTCCTCATGGCACCTGTCACAGTGACATATACTCATTCTCTAATGAAAACCCACCTCTACATTGCCATCTACGTTGCACTTTAAAAGGGGAGGCATTCTTTATGTTTCTGCTAACCACATTCTTAGCACAGCATTTCTGCACCTAGCAAGAACTTGATAAACGTTGAGTCAATCATTTCTCACTCTTTAGTTTAAGGCATTGTGGAAATCTGAAAAAGTACTGATCCTAGGATCAGTCCTTATGGAATATCACAGTTCCCAGGCTAAAAAGGAATATCAAAATTCAAATTTTAAATAGCTTTCTCCTAACACTTTAAAAAGTATATAACTGACACTTGCATATTATCTGAATTGTATTTGCCCAGTGAGTGTGTAGGAGCCTGAGATCTTCCTCATTTTGATTGTTATTGTACAACATTCAAAAGGTAGCAACATTCAGTTTAGGGAATGCCTTAATAGCTTTCCTGATTAACATTTACCAGTCCAGGAAGCAAGTAGATGCTCTAAATAAATATCCTATAAATAAGTAAGTAAACATCTCATCAGAATGGAAGCAAATAGCCCTAAATATTTTTAATTTAATTGGAAGGAAATGTCTTAGATTTACAGGTGAGTTGTTATCATTTTTTGTTTATAATAAGAGAATAATATCCCATTAGTAGTAAGCACGGAAGCACCCATAGATAGTGAGGAGGGTGAAATAAGGAAGCTGAATATTGTGGAAGTATCTATCTACTTGGATGAACAGACACAACTTCAAATGTAAAGATAAGTAGAACTTGGCAGCAACTGGGAAGTTCTCTCTTCAAGTCAGGCTTATGTGAAGGTGCAGAGAAAAATTTGGGGCACTTAAAGCACATGTTGGGAGAGTTGGCATAGTAGATCCCAGAGAATTTTTTAAAAGTCAACTTGTTCTTGTTGGTTTTAGTAATAATATTGACAATGGCAATATCTAACATTTGTTTAATTCTTTCTGGGTTACAAGGTACTTTATGTAATGATAGAGCACTTAATTCTCACAGTCATTCCACGGGTTAACTATTATTCTCACTTTACAAATGAAGAAACTGAGGCTGAGAGGTTAGGGATAACTTAGGTCAGGTTCCCTACAGCAGAGCCTACATAGGTTTCCTGTTCAATGATGTCCTGGAAGAGGGCTTTCAGAAGGGGAGTGAGGACAGCAGGAGGAAGTAAGGGAAAAGCCATGCGAGAACATGGTCTCAGTAGGACAGCATGGAGACCACAGGAAGATCTGGAGCTTGTGATCACTCAGTTGGTTCCACCTTGGGGCACAGGTGCTGCTGGTCTTTTCCACCCCATGCCAATGCTGTCATTGGCTGTAGGCTGCCCTGGGTGGAGATGGGGAGCTGAGGCATGACTTCCTGGGCAAGCAGCTCCTCTTGGCCTTGCACAAATAGGGGAGAGCTTGACCCCATTAGCACTTCACACTCAGAGCAGCAGAGGATGGCTGCACGGGCCCAGGAAGGGGGATCTGGTTGAGGACAAACAGTGTCTGTTACAGCAAGCAGGCTGCCCAAGATAACACAGATTGTAAGAGTCAAATATGCTTTGAAACCAAACCTACTGATTCCAAATTTAGTGCTTTTTCAATAGCATTGAATAGAAACCAATGATTTCACTTTACAAAAAAAAAAGAAAGAAAAAAAAAAGCCTATTGCTATATTCAGAGGTGGAATTTATCAACCATACGCTAGTACAAACACTCTCCAGATAATGTTTTGATGCTACTGATCACATTGTGTTAATGAGAAAACATTTTGAGCATAGACTTATTTTCTGAATTCTATGGATGTGAAATTCAGAAGTGACTAATCCATATTACCTAAAAAACTACCTGATAGAACAAGAAGTTGAACTTTAAAAATTACAAATGACCAACCTTATAAAACCAAGGGTGACTAAGTAATCTGTCAATACTGGCTCACTGTTATACATTCATTTATAGAATACCTTTTTTACATGGAGAAATAAGACTGAAAAGTTAACTATCAAATTCTACTGCAGTATCTCCACCATCCCATGCAGAGGGTTACAGATGAACGAATTCAGCTGTAGATTATCCACTGCAGACTATAGCTGTTGATTGCTTTCCTTTCCCACATAAATATTTAATAATGTGTTCTGCTATAAAACTAAGATTAATGTAATAGACCTACAGGGCTTGCAATATTTCAATTGTAGTTTGTATCATAGTAGCATGAGTGTAAACAAGGCAGTTAATGTAATGGAATATGTAATATTTCTGATAAACAATATAAATTTCTTTTTTTGATTAGTAGAAACGTAGTAGAAATGGTCATGAAAAGCATGGTATAATAAGGGAACAAGAGCAATATTTGTCCTAAAAGTCCTATCTGGGAAGAAAAACTCATTCAAAAGTATTTTAAATATTGTCTTCATTTAAGTCAAATCTGTAATACTGATGGCTTTTTAAATTAGTGTAAATCAGTTAAGAATATTTTTGAGTGACATGCTAGGGAACCTCAAAGGAAACAAGATACTGCTCCTTCATTCAGTTTTTAAGGAGCAGAAAGTTATCTTGAGAATAAGATTTTTGGATGTATGGTGAATATTAAGCTTTGTTGCCAAAATTAAGATCTTTCCTCGTGGTTTTCTTGACAAGATTCCACTAATAAAGACATTTTGAGGTGAGAAATCTGGAATAAATTTTATATTAAGTTACATTATCAAAAGTATCATGTCCGGTTGAAAAATAACATGAGCCACAGGTGTAATTAAAAAATTTCTAGTAGCCACATGAAAAAGAGTACAAAGAAACAGGTGAAATAAAACTCAATAATATATTTTATTTAACCCAATATATCTAAAATGTTATCATTTAAACATGCAATCAATACAACATTTACTAAAGAGATATCAAAAAGTCTGTTTTATTCTCCATTAAGTCTTCAAAATCTGGTGTGCATGTTAAACTTCCCATACACCTCAGTGTGAAGTGGCCACATTTCAGGTGCACAGTAGCCATGGAGGCAGCAGCTGGCTGTACTGGACTAAAGAGAACAGAGGCATGACCTGCTGGAATTAAACCTAAGACAGCTCTCTTCCCCCCTTACCACAAGCAAGGGTGCTGGTTATGTACTCTCTTAACATTAGAGAAAAAGAAAATAAGTTCCTTGCTTCCTATATCACTTGTTAACCTCTATGCACACACACACACACACACACACCAGATTTTCTCCTATCTAATGAAGAGTCTATAAAGACAGTGGGGAAAGTTCTGGAACTCAGCAGCATGTGGCTCTCTACTAAAAGAAAAGAAGAGAAAGAAGAGGCCTTGTCTCCCTTCAAGCAGACATGAGCTTTCTCCTCCTGGCAGACAACTGCTTTCTGAACAAATCACACCGCAGTACTGTTGGAGCTCTGTGCCTTCTGGGAGCGACAGAGCCTCAGTGCAGAGATGTTCAAGGGGATCCCTGGAGGGATGTCAACTTGTCTGCTCCAGAAGGGTTCATGTCACTTACCAGAAAGTGACCAGAGCTCAGCTGAGCCAAGGCTAGTTTTGGGAGGAAAGATCTGGCTCTGGTATCTGTGTCCAATTCTTTAGGGAGATTAAGGTCACTTCAAATCCTCCATGTCAAAATCCATTCTGAAACTTGAATTATAAGAATAATGTAAAATGAATGAGTAAATGTAATAAAGTGCTAATTAATGTAGTGCAGACACTATCATTTATTGTCCTGTCTTTAGTTGTTTCAGATGGCACATCTTGTGTCTGCTAACTAGACTTTATCATAACCCATCCTGCCCAGGGCTCAGGTACCCTAAGTATTCAAGACTGTAAGGCAGTAATAGTGACAATATCCTCTGTTTAAATGTTTCTTTCATTTATTGATTTTTAGAGGGAGAGGAAGAGGGGAGAGAGGGGAGGGGAGAGAGAGAGAGAGATTGATTTGTTGTTCCATTTATGCATTCATTGGTTGCTTTTTGTATGTATCCTGACCAGGGATCAAGCCCACAACCTTGCTGTATCAGGATGATGCTCTAACCATCTGAGATACCTGGCCAAGGCACAGTGAATGTTCTCTGTTCAGATGTTAGTAGAAACTAGGGGAGTTAGAGTTTTCTGTCATTCACTTTTGGAGATGTTCTACCTTATTCTATTTTTAAAAACAGTATATTCATATGGTTTATAGGCTCTGCTGCATTAGCGTCAGCTTCTAGGAAGATCATCAAGCTTGGTGATCATTGACTCTTTTTATGGGATGCACTTTAGTGCCTGAGTCTGACTGCCATGGTTTAATGCCAATCCCAGGGGAGAATTATCTATTGTAGATTTACACTGGAGGATGATGAGAGGGGCCATATGGGATACAGAATTAGACACAGCCATAAATACAGGTTTCCCAGTCAAATGACAATCAGGTGACTCTATCAATAGCAAATGACTGTAAAGAATGAGTTTTTAAGATTGACACTCATAGAGGAGTTCTGCCTTATATTCTCTCTCTCTCTCTCTCTCTCTTTCTCTCTCTCTCTCTCTCTCTCACACACACACACACACACAGAGGAAGTGATTTGAATAATTAGCTCCTTCCAATTCATGCCGCGTGTTAACTTTGTGCACCTCCTTCACCCAGGGTTATAAAACAATTCCATTAAAATTTCTCCTCTGGCACCACACATTAAGTGGAGTTTGGCATTTATAAGATTGTGTAGAGATGATTGTACATCATCAAAGTCTCCAGCAAATAATTTCTTTTTATAAAGCAGAGTTTGAGTTTTGCATCATCATTACTGGCTCCCATAGACAGAGAGGATTTTTGCAATTTATTTAGTTGAAATGGCAAGAAGAATCATAAATATGTACAGCCTTTAGATTATGCAAAATTAGATCTATATGTAACTATACCTGAAAATGTGCTGTTACTGCATTTAACATTTACTCAACAAACATTTTTTGGTATCTACATTGGTGCTCAATGTTGAGACACAAAGACAGACTAAGTAAGGTCATTGACCTCAAGATGCATAAGATTCTGTTAAAAAGTGCTGGGTGTTGTAGATAACTAGATCTCAGTGTAGCTTGATGGCTGGGCTTTGGTCACCAGAACACACAGCATTGTTAGTGATTAGGTTGCACATTTGAAGCCTCAGGTTTTTTAAGACTGCCCCCAATCCTCATGTTTTATGGTGGTGATACTAGAAAGACAAAGTTGTCTTGCACTACTGAAGAACTATTGGAAGTAGATACCAGCAGAGCTCCTACTTTTAAAAAGCATTTTTAACCAACTCTTCTCCAAAGCAATCCAGAGATTTAACTTTCTTACTTTAACTGTCTATATGTTTTCACTGTAGGGGGATTTTAAAAAGTAAGCAGAATGCTGGTCCATATGCTCTATTTTAAATGATTGACAGACTGAGTGAGGGAGCTGTATTTAGGAAAATGGATTTTATAGTCATATCGTATGTGTGCTTAGACTTAGAAAGAAGACTGGTAGAATTAATTCCAATGAAACTGAAAGAAATTATGATTTACATACTGTAAGAAAGAATTATAAGGCTGGTGTGGGAAAATCCCTTTTTCATGGCTAAGAAAATGAGAATAATAAATACTAAGTTGGGCCTTAAAATAAAATATATGTGTGTGTACTATGGGTATATATTAATGACAAAGATAATGAAAATGCTGAAAAATTACAAAAGAATATTAGACATAAAAGTACAAAATGTGTAATGATTTTATAATATTAGATGTTTTTAATATCCATTTTTGGGGACAGTGTAGTGAAAACATTTTTGTAACATGTAAGCTTTTTGAGGGTAGAAAGGGGGTTCTTTTCATCACTGTATCTCCAGCATTTAGCACAGTGTCCAACTTTTAATAACTTCTCAATAAATAATCATAGAATGACTAGGTGGATGAATCGATCAATAAATGACTTGAATGATACATTCGGAGAGAAAAGAAATGAAAGTGGCATTATTTAGACCTATTAGGTGTTATGCCTTGCCTTGTTTTAGGTGCTTTCCATGGTAAGTCACAGGTCAGTCCTCTAAGGCAGTACTGCTGGCAGTGTGGCCATGAACCTGTGCCTATCTGTGCCTATCTGCAAACTGTCCCCAATTCATGACCAGATGGATAAGTACAGAAATTAAGAATAAACACTGAGATTTTTATAGCAATCTGACATTGCCCAAATATCCAAGGGCACAATCATATTTACCCCAATGTATTTTTATTGTTATTTACAATGACATTGGTCCATAACAAATTGGATACTATAAGAAAAAAATCAGAAACTGGTCCTTCAGCAAAGCACTGCTCTAGAGTAGGCACTACAACCCCCACTTTACTGAAAAGGAAACCAAGGTTGAAAAGTCAAGTCACTACTAGAGGCTGGCATCATCGGAGCTGAAAGCTCCAAGCTCTTTCGTATTTGGAAAACAGATACCTCTTCTAGTTAAAGGCTTGATTTTATGACCTATGTTTACTGATAAAATGAAAATAGAAAGTATCTGGTCATTTTTCTATATTCAAAACAGAAATTGAGCCTCACTGGGGTCAATAACAGCCTCCCTAGCAACAGCAACATTTGGGATTCAAGCCAGAAACAATGCAGTGCAGGAAGAAACACACACAGGGAATAAAGGGAAAGGGGAAGCTTTCTGCAGTGGGGCAGGCCTGGCTTGTGATATATGCTGAGGAGAGTGAGTGTTAAGGGAGAGAGAATTTCATTTACTTCCCACAGAGACCTCTGTTCTAGCCTCAACCTCTGGCTGCAGCAAAGATCAGATGCTCTGTCTATTTACAGGAAGATGGGGACTGAGACGACTAACTGGGCTTCATGGGGAAAACATGAAAGAAGCCCATTTGCCTGGAATCTCCAAGACAAGATGGCAAATGTGTTGTTTCTTATTTTGTGCCTTCTCTTTTTTTGGACTATCACTTTCTTTTAAAAAAAATATTTTGTTTATTGATTTTAGAGACAGGAAAAGAGAGAGAAAAAACCATTGATTTGTTGTTCCACTTATTTATGCATTCATTGGTTGCTTCTTGTATGTGCCCTGACTGGAGATAAAACCTGCAGCCTTGGCCTATAAGGATGACACTCTAACTAACTGAGGTACCCTGCCAGGGTGCTTGATAATCACTTTCAATTTGCGTTTTCTTCCGTTTGAGCAAAGGTAAGTCCCTAGTGACACCAGGGATTTCTAGGTCAGTAACAGCAGATGATTCTATCAAATGAAATGAAAGTTTCATTTTTTACATACTCAAAGTGATCTCCCTTACCCTTGATTGGTTGTACAGATGTGAAAGGAAATGCATAATCTTAATGTAAGAATACTGAATTTATGAACATGTTCACAAATATGTAGGAAACTAAACAGTTAAATAGCAACCAAGGGTTGGAAGCTCTTGTTTGCAGAAACTCTGGGAAATGCTAGCAATAAGACTACTGGATGATGCCTGGGAGGTAGGCCTCCTGGGAGGTCCCATGTTGGTCAGAGGCTGAAAGGCCACTTGGGGGCAATGTTGTACAGGGCACTTGGGGAGTGCTTGGCCATGGTAAGAGATCATTGAAGGTGGCTTCTAACACCAGTCTCTTCCCCAGGGAGCTGACTTGTATGTTGTTTCTTGAGTGGAACCCTAATCCAACTCATGGAATTCAAATTTTAAGCAGGAGCCTTTTAAAACTCAGCTCAGGATGACTTCTCTTTATCTTTCTTAGCCTTCTCCCTGCAAAGTAAAATGCATAATTTGTTCAATTGCACCTGCAGGAATTATTGAACATTTTTAGGTGTATTTTCACGTTTTCCTTATTAGATTATAATTTCCTCAAAGGCGCAGATAATGTCTCACTCATCTTTCTTTTGTAGTGTCTAACAAGTTACATGGCAAGGTGCACAGTTGATAGTCAAAAGATGTTGGGTGAATGGAAGCGGAATCTGAGATTTAAACACCAGGAGAGACAAATCTTGGAAAGTTGTTTTTTGCCATTTAAATCATACTAAATCATTTAACTTTAAAATAAAATGACTATGTAGAAATGTGAAAAATGTTTATTATAGAAATCAGAGAAAACAGAACAAAAATATTATGTAAAATGTGATTTACCTAGGAAATATATTCATTTGGTAATAAGAAGAACTCATGCAAAATGAAGAATAATTGTATTTGGATTATGAGCATCTTATTATAAACGTCATTTTTTACTATTATCTATATAATATATTCTTTTATATATACAAATACATAGTACATATACTATTATAATATACATATTTTTATATATGACATATCAATATATAGCATGTATTTATAGATATAAATTATATGTTATATATGTTACATGAAAACATAAATATATATAAAATAATACACTGTTTCAATTACTTTAAATAGTTATATTAAATTACCTTTATAATAAAAATAAAGAAGAAGTCCTAGGGTAATGCTAAAAAAGTTCAATTACTTTGAAAATTATTTTTGGCTAATATTATTTTATTTAAAAAACAATCTTTTAGAGTTGATGTCAATAAGCAATTTTTAAAAAGTAGGGAAGGATATTTTTATGTGTAAAAATCTTCTTTTACATCATTTTATTCCAAGTCATCACTTTTAATCAGCAAGTTTTTCAAAGAGAAAAATAAAACATTATTTTTACTCTTCTAAATTTTTAGCCCTTTTTGTACTTAAAAATGATTTTATTCTTTTTTTAAAATTATAATTTATTGATTATGCTATTATAGTTGTCCCAGTTTTTACCCCTTTGCTGCCCTCCATCCAGCTTCCCCCACCCCTTCAAGCAATCCTCACACTATTGTCCATGTCCATGTGTCATGCATATGTATTCTTTGGTTCCTCCATTTCCTATATTGTACTTTACATCTCCATGACTACTCTGTAACTACCAATTTGTACTTACTTCTTAATCCCTTCACCTTTTTTGCCCATCCCCCCAACTTCCTCCCATCTGACAACCTACAAAATGTTGTCTGTATCTATGATTCTGTTTCTGTCCTGCTTATTTGTTTATTTTGTTTTTTAGATTCAATTGTTGATAGATATGTATTTGTTGTCATTTTTATTGTTCATATTTTTCATCTTCTTCTTAAAGAAGACCCTTTAACATTTCATATAGTGCTGGATTGGCAGTGATGTACCCCTTTAGCTTTTTCTTGTCTGGAAAGCTCTTTATCTGTCCTTTGATTTTAAATGATAGCTTTGCTGGGTGGAGTAATCTTGGTTGTAGGTTCTTGCTTTTGATCACTTTGAATATATCTGAACAATCCCTTCTAGCCTGCACAATTTCTTTTGAGAAATCAGCTGACAGTCTTATGGAGGCTCCCTTGTAGGTAACTAACTCCTTTTCTCTTGCTGCTTTTAAGAGTCTCTTTGTCTTTAACCCTTGCCATTTTAATTTTGATGTGTCTTGAAGTGGATCTCTTTGGGTTCATCTTGCTTGGGACTCTCTGAGCTTCCTGGACTTGTATGTCTATTTCCTTCACCAAGTTAGGGAAGCTTTCTGTCATTATTTTTTCAAATAGGCTTCCAATTTCTTGCTCTCTCTCTTCTCCTTCCAGCACCCCATGATGTGAATGTTGGTACACTTTAAGTCATCCCAGAGGCTCTGTATACTACTTTCATTTTTTTTTTATTCTTTTTTTCTCCTTGTTGTTCTGATTGGGTGTTTTTTTGCTTCCTTATATTCCAAATTGCTTATTTGATTCTTGGCTTCACTCACTCTACTGTTGATCCCCTGTAAATTGTTCTTTATTTTAATTAGTGTATCCTTCATTTATGACTGTTTTTTTTAATGATTTCCATGCCCTTTTATTTATGCTGGTAAAGTTCTCATTAAGTTCATTGAGCATCCTTATAACCAGTGTTTTGAGCCCTACATCTGATAGATTGTTTTTCTCCATTTTGTGTAGCTCTTTTTCTGGAGTTTTGTTCTATTCTTTCATTTAGGCCATGTTTATTTGTCTCCTCATTTTGGCAGCCTCCCTGTGTTTGTTTCTATATATTACATAGAGCTGCTACATCTCCCAGACTTTGTAGAGTGGCCTAATATAGTAGGTGTCCTGTAGAGTCCAGTGGCACAGCCTCCCCTATTACCCAAGCTGGGTAATCTAGGTACACCCACTGTGTGGGTTGTGTACACACTTCTGTTGTAATTGAGCCTTGATTGCTGTTGGCATATCCAAGACCAGCCACCATCTGTGTTTTGTCCAGGGTCACACAGCAGAAGATACAAAGCAAACTGCAGATGGCTGTTATTTGTGCTGGGCTTGGAGGCGTCCAGATGAGCAGGTGAGGCCAGGTGATGGCTGCTGCTAGTGCCAGGTCTGGGGCAACTTAGTGAGAGGTACTGGGCTCACTGAAGCCAGACACTGCTTGTTTGAGATAATTTAGGAAAATCTGAAGCATCAATATCGGGGGAGGATTGTCTTCCAAATCAATATTCCAAATTCATATTGGCTTCAAAAATTTGGAAATTTCATATGAATTAAGGATTTTTTCCTTTCATTAAAATTTTAGAAAAATTAAATGTATGCAAATGTTTTCATTTTACATATTATTATCCATTTTATTGTACATGTAGACTTAAATTTAGATCTACAGATTTAATGTGAAGTTGCTATACCATAAAATAGCTATGGCATTTACTCTGAAGTACTTGATGAGTCAGAAGGATGAGTACATTTTCTAATGACAATATTAATACCACTGATTAATATAATTTAAATGGGGAAGGCCAGTATGAATGTATAAAACAAACCCCATAAATAATTCTAAAGAAATGCAGCTGTGTTGTTTAAATATCATTCTAGAACCAAACTTTGGTTTTTTAAAAAAGATTTTATTTCCGTATTTTGAGAGAGAGGGTAAGGGAAGGAGAAAGAGAGGGAGAGAAACATCAATGTGTGGTTGCCACTTGCATGCCTCCTACTGGGGATTTGGCCTGCAACCCAGGCATGTGCCCTGACTGGGAATTGAACCAACAACCTTTTGGTTTGTAGGCCAGCACTTGATCTACAGAGCTACACCAGCCAGGGCCCAAATTTTGTTACTAAAATATTTTATAGCCTTGGTTGATTCTTGGTAAGTGGTTTCTTTAATAACTAAATTAAAAAAAAACAAGCTTTGAAATTAGCATAGCAAATGTCTTAAAGTGTCTGAAAATATTTGATTCCAAAGTCTGTGATATTTTTCCTTGCTATGGGATTATCATGGAATTAGTAGATCTTGCTATGCTATTAATTAGCTTAAATAACATTATATGGAGTAGGACACAGGTGGCAAACACAAGGCCCCCAGGCCAAACCCAGCCCCCCACCTTGTTTTATCTGGCCCAGCACCTTGTTTCCACCTGGCGGCAGCACTGAACTCTTGCTTAACTGTTAAGGAGTAGTTACATTAATACAATCATAAAATTACATTCGGCCCTCTGAAGGCAACTGTGAGAGTAATGTGGCCCCCAGTGAAAATGTGTTTGACACCCCTGGACTAGGGAGTGAGATTACAAATTTTAAACTTCAAAGCATTTTATTGTTTAAAAATCATGAATTCTTTATTGGTGGGATTATGAACTAAACAGATTTCACTCGGTGTACTTAATACCTTCCCCTCAAATAACTTGGTTTCTGGGAAGATTGAGAAAAGTCTGCCCTGGCTGGTGTGGCTCAGTGGATTGAGTGCTGGTCTGTGAACTGAGGGGTAGGTGATTCTACTCCCAGTTGGGGCACATGCCTGGGGTGTGGGCCAAGTCCCTGGTTGGGGGTGTGGAAGAGACAACTAATCAATGTGTCTCTTGCACATCGATGTTTCTCTCCCTTTCTTTCTTCCTCATTTCCTCTCTCTCTAAAATAAATAAAATCTTTAAAAATATTTTTTTAAAAAGAAAAGTCTGACCAATGTGAAGGTCAGGGCACAACTTCTAAGGGTGGTGCCTGTCTATCTTATTGAAGAATTCATCCAGGGACCAGGGGGTTCTACTGTGAGAAACCATTGGTAATTTTTAAAAATCCAGATTTTGAAGAAATATATTTAAAAATCAAGAGCATCCAAATTATGCCAGCAGTCACCCTAGGCATGATGGTTTTTCAGTCAATGAGCAGAGCTACAAGAGCTCCTAACTGGAGGGCATATCTCAGAAGGGCCGGTTGCCATGAAGCTGTAGGTAAAGTAATGGATGTGGCTGCTCTGAGAAAGACCCATGAACCTCAGGTGGCCCCTAAATGGTGAGGAAATGGTAGTTATAGGGTGTTGTCCTTGAGATCTGCAGCCAGAGGCTAGTTATCAGCAAAGATTTCTCTGGTTCTACAAGTACTAGGGGTGCACAATTTTAGATGCATCAAACTGATAAAGCAGGGCTCAGACAACTTTTTATAGAACTAGAAGCCACCATCCAGAAAAATGTTCCAATGTTAAGTGGTAGTTAGTGCCTACTGTGGAGAAGTGTTTTATCGAGGCCCAGCTTGAATGTGAAGTACTCACAAAAGAGAGCAGTTGGCAATGTTTTGGATAGTGAAAGCACAATGAGGCGATAAATGTGCAACAGAGTCACATTCATACACACTGGCATAGGGTAGCCATGTGTGAAAGGGATGTCCTAACTTGTCAGATTTCTAGGAAACAATGAAAAGTCCAAGAAGAAAGAGTAATTTAGGTTAGCACTGCCACTTTTAACAAGCACTTGTCTGCTCTGGACCATAGTAACAAGCATGCCATGTCTCTTGTGAAATACCTCTATTTTTGGAATTTTTCCTGAAGAAATATTATATTCCTGGCTTTTTCATTGTCATTGTTATTTCCTTTTCCATAAGGTAATGATAAAATAGGTTTTTTAAAAAGTGCAACAAAGAATGTAGTCAAATGTAGTCAGTTAAAACAAAGCAAAATTATAGCTGCAATGTGACAATTCTGAACATCCCACTGATGTACTTTTTGTTTGAATACTAGGTTCTGTTACCTCTTTCAAAGGTATATGGCAAATTCAAAAGAGGAGAAACACTGGAAGGTGAATAGAAGTGGAATAAATTTGGTGTTGACATTTTAACTTAAAATTTAGAGAATTCTTTGAGCAAAACATCCCAATTGAAAAATTTGCTGCTATACTCCAACATTAATAAAGGATGGGATATTAAATATAAATTGTTAAAGGAAGACAGAAAGGCAGCCAGCCCAAGGCCAATGTACACTGTCAAGGCCAAATATTTGATACGTGGATAGTTGAGGATGTGTTAATGCTCACAGCACAGCATCTTTTGAATATACTGACTAATGATAGGATGCTAAAGGAATGAATGAGTGTGTGAGTGAATGACTGTTTTCCAGAAGTGAGCTTGCAATGGTTAGGAGAGGAGGTTTAAGCTTGGGATCTGATGTGTGCAGTTCGGCTATCTATACAAATCCCATTAATCAGATAATTGAAATTTCAACTTGTGCCAGTTGTGATCGCTCCTTTCTAGTTCTCTTACACCTCCGAAGTCCTTGGAAGTCACATATATGGGAACTCTTTGCATGGGCTACTTCAGAGTAAGTACAGGTTTTTTATTTTGAAGTGCTCTAAGTCCTTTCAAGTCCAGTTCTCAAGACTCTCAGTGCCACCGTAGAAGACAGAGGCTATTATTTTACAGCCTGAGTTGTGATAAAGAAAACATGATTCTCAGAACTCCCTGCACTGGGCACTACCCATCTTTCTCTCAGCATCTTGGAGCTTAGGCTTAGCTTTTAATTTTTTTCTGTTGCTTTCTCCTTCCTGACAAGGCAAAGTGGTTTTAGTTTAATTTTGAGACTGGTGAGGTATGCTATTTGTTTCTATAATAAGATATCTTATTTGTAAATTAAATTAAAACACTTGAAAACACCATTGCACTTGGCTTTAATGTGAAGTCTCAGCAGCATACTTAGAATTTGAAATATTATGAACAAAGTGATTTTGCTTAGCATTCACCTGATTAATCTGTCCTGCATGCATACTTCACTCACTTAATTTTTTCCTCCTAGTATTTTGGGAGCTCTCAATTACTCTTCAAAGGTACAATTGTTCTTAGAACATGAACAATGAGTCTCACTAGCAAAATAATCACTAGAGGCTATCAGGATCCTGTTTGTCCTACCCATACACTGGCATAATTTGGAGGAATTAATTGTCCTGTTTGCTCAGCAGGATGCAGAGTGGCATAAACAAGAAGACAATGATATACTTTTTTTCTGGCATGACTCCCTGAATTATATTCTAAGATGGTGGTCATTTTTTTCCTAAAATACTCATAGTAATTATTTCCCTGAAATATCCCTGTGGGCACCTCACTTCATTTCCTTCATAGACTTTCATGAGTAAGTTGGGTTCATCCTTTAAATCCACCAGCGTTCTGGACTCTGAGATAACTCCACTATTCCTGGGCCAAAGGGTGGACCAAAGATTCCTCAGGAAAGTCACAGCTCCTTGGAAGATACACTAGGCCTGGCTTGAAGTTTGTGTCTGAGGACTTCCCGCATAGGATTTTGGTTTGCTTCCACTCCACGTCAAAGACTTTAAATTATTTGGTGAGTTCCTGTCAGTTGGGCTTAATAACAAGTCCTTCAGAATAATGTTTCCTGGGAGGTCAAGTCAAGTCTGGCCCTCATATCTCTTCAGACCTGATTGAAATTCATGCCCTGTCTACTTCAGGTGTTTCCTCCTATGAATTGTGTTTCTTTTCCTGTAGCAATGTTCCTCCAAATATTTCCCCAATCAAAATTCCCAAGTCATCTCATAGTATGTAATCTGCAGAATTGAATGTGTTTTCTTTCTGTATTTTTCATCATTATCATGAGATACTTTTGCCACCTTGACCCCTGATGGAGGGAGGAACTCAAAGATGCTAAAGGGACCAATACAAAGTTTAAAATTTAAGATACTTGATTCATGTGCAGTTCAAAGATGTTTCACAAAGACATATAAATAAATTGATAATTAGAAATAACTAGAATATAGGGAAAACTGAATGATTCAGAAGACCATGAATATGTCTTTCTCAGGTATTATTTTAAAAACCCTCTGGGGAGAAAAATGCTTTTGTGTAAAAAAAAATAGCTGGTCTCTATCCAATGTGTAACTGAGGTCACCTGGGTAAAACCACATGTGCTGATATGACAGAACACAAGGGTGAAATGACAGTCTGAGAAAAGACACAAAATTAAGGGCTAGTACATTGTTGGATTGTCCACACAGTCTGCTTCTGCCTTCATTCTAACTCCATTGATTGACAGGCCTTGGCTTCTTGACTGCACAATTCCTTACTTCCTCATCTCCTGCAGGTTTCTTCTGAGCTCCACTTCAACCAGTCCAGGAAGGACTCCTAAGTCCCCTTCTCACTTGGAATTGCTCCTCAGCAACCACAGTATCTCCATGTCCCAGCTTTTTTCCTTCTACACTTCTGCTGGACAGCTCCCTGCCTTCCACAGGATTTTGGTTTTTTTGGTATTGGACTTTTAAAGAGGAAAAAAAAATATATCAAGCTCAAGAACACTGTGTGGCATGTCACTGGGTCAAAGATGGGGATATACTTTATAAAATTAACAAACAGGAATATACATAAACAAAGATATACACAGTCACAGTATGAAAAACTGATGCCTGGCACGATTAAGTCTCGGTTTCCTCATCACTCAGCAGCATGTTTGGGATCCTGTGGGTGATGGGGAACACATGTCCAGACTCTGGGCACTGCAGGGTGCCCTTCATCACCTCTACCTCCAGCAGTATGTGGTGCATCTTCCTCAGAAATGTCTCATCTTGCTCATACCCCTGAATCAGCCCTGTGGGCACCTCACCCAGACAAAAGGTATTGGCCACCTCTTGAAGCACTGCCCACTCCACCTTGGGTTCATACGCACCACTAACTCAGGGTTGAACTCCACAACTCCTGACTTTGAATGTATTATAAAATTCCTTATCTAGCCCCCACCCCACCCCCTGTCCAGCAGCCTCTTCGGCTTTATTTCTGTCCTCAGGTCTGAAACTATATTCAAAGATGTCAGTGGCTTAGAATTCCTTACCCACTAGACCTTATCCTACCTTCTACCCTGAATAATTTCTGCCATTTGCTTCTCCTGTTCCAGTTCTTATAGAGCAGACGGACACAAGTCAGAGGCATAGACTATTCTAATTTGCCCCACCAGGAAGTCATGCAACCTCTCTGTCCCCAGCTGGACCCTTCCCACCTCAGTGGGAATCCTTTTGTCCACTCCCTGCTGGCAGCGTGTCGCATGCCCCATGTAGCTCTCTAAAACTTATGACACCTTTCATATCTTCTGCATCTCACCCATCCTCCCGCCCTGCACCATCCAGGTAGGTACTCACTTGGCCTCATCTCTTCTCGCTGCCCCCCCAAGACAAGAACATTCCAGTCAAAGTTCCTGAAGCTTTCTACCTTCCTTCTTTAAAATTTTACCATACCATGCCCATTATTTTCTTCCTCTCCTCCATTCCAGATAGAAACAACCTCCTCTCCTTTCCCAAACTAGTATTTCCTTCACTACACTTGATTCTAGCTCTTCCAACTCCTTCAAGAAACTTACCATTAGTTATCTTTTATGATACTCAATATTTCCTCTTCCAAGACTGACTTCTTTTCTACTTACTTTTGGGAAACAATTCTCCAAGGGCCTCTTGTGTTTCTGCACGTCTCTGAGCAGAGACACAGCTGCCCCTATTCTGGATTATTATCCCAAGGATATTTGTAGAGCATATGGCCTTGGAAGATGGAGATTATCTCCCCTCCAAGAAAACTATAGGTTTGCTAGCTGTTTATTATAAATTATTTGGGATCCTCAAACCTAGGGGTCTTTTCCTCTAGTACAATCTATGCATTGCCTGGCCTTCTTCCATGTCCCCTTGTGGGAACTGGGCCCAGGGAAACAAATACAGCAAATGCTGCTACTCTGGAGACCACCATCGCTGGGGACGATCAAGTGTGACTCCCAGTGAATACATAGCTGTCACTGGCAAGTGCAAGATCACATGAGGGTGGCTTATAACCTGAGCACTTGGCTCACCATTCAGCACAGTCAGCCTGACCACTAAGGGGGTAAGAACCACTTGCGACCTGGTCAGTTGTCAATGCAGAAGGTTAAGAGGATTTCAACTATATTTAAAATTGATACTTATTTTATGACATTGGTATATAAGAAGGAGAGCAAAACAGAAATTGCTTGAAACCCAAACCCAAATGGGTCAATATTTGAGTTATAGCTTTGGGACACCTGGGTGTTTTATTTGAAGTCATAGAATTTCTCATCTCCCCCTCTCTCCAAATGAAGTTTAGACTGTTAGGCACTGAGTTTCATAATGCCACTCAATTTTTCATTGCTTTCTTTCCTTCAGTGTCACCAAGCAGAGAGAAAAGCCATTGTCTGGGTGAGATTAAATGGTGTCCAAAGCATGAGACAAGACTGGGTGTTGACGATCAACCGTGGTGTGACCCATGGCAGGACAGAGGTATGCACGGTACCTGCTGATGGGCCAGATGCCCATCCAGGTACACAGAAGATTGAAAACAGTCCATATACCAAGAAGGATCATTGGTATATGTCAAAATGTAAAGTTAGCACATATCTGGATTTAGAAGAATAAAATGGAACATGGAAGAAGTTACTTTTGGAATGAGTGGGATGGGTAGTAATGAGAACTTGACAAGTAGTTGACAACAAGGGGTTGGTTGGCTTGTTCTAGTTTGTATATAATACCCCTGAGTCCCTTTCATCAGTGTGAATCAGCACTAGGATAGGTTTTGAACATCCCTGTGCAGTTCTCTTTGGAAAGGTGCATTGTGATGAAAGACCTTGCAGGTGAGTGAGTACATTTCCACTATGAGCATAACCTGTTTTTAGTTATCTTCTGAGCAGGAAAGTTGAGGTCTCCCTCCCTCCCCCAACCTCCTTTTCAGCAAATATGTACAGAGACATTTTTCAGCTCTAAGAATTTCTACAGTTACAGCAACATGTGTGGGAATATGTCATTTGAAGGCAAGGAGACTATGATGAAGTGGGTGGGTTGTGTTACAATAAAAGTAGAAGAAACAGTGAGGAACAGAAGAAATACGATTTTGAAGAACACTGGATAGTCTCAGCTGACAAATAGTAGCAATTTTTGGCAATAGATTATGGAATAACTAGATTTCTTTTTTGTTTTAAGCAACAGTTTCTTTTCCACCTCTCTTTCCTTTCTTATTACCCTCAACCCTCACAAAGAATAAGGATTCCTGATGCAATTTCTCACTTTCTGTCCCTCAGGATTCATCTAAGGGTGTGCATCTATATCATTGCTGACAAAGGCTCGACACATAAAAAGAATCATGTTGACATTTTAATTTCAAACAGATACATTATTTTGGTTTTGTTTATTTCAAATCATCAAGGCCTGGAAAAGGGTTTACAAAGCCAAATGGAACAATATATTAAAAGCTAATATAGTTTTAGTGGAAAGAATGGATAATCTAGAAGCAGCAACCCTGGGGTGCAGTTCTGACCCATCATTTAATAGCACTGTGACCTGAGGCGAGTTACCTTGTTTCTGCACTTCTCGTACTGCTCATCTGTGTGATGGGAAAGACATGATCTTCCTTATATGGATGTGCTGAGAACTTACGAGAAAATATTTTTAAAAATTCATTTGGAAACTATGAAGGACTGTGCAAATATTAATTGCCCCTCATTATTTTATATACTCATTACACAGCGGATCTTTGAGTACTACACTAAGGAATACACTTCTGACAATATTAACAGATTCCCATCATTCTGAAGATTTTAATGGGGCCCAGTCTATCTATTGTCTACTAATGAAGTCATTTCTGTAGTCTAGACTGCTTTTTCAAAGTAATGTGAAGAGTTGGATAGTTACTGAATTCAGCTAAATGTCACATGTTTCATGAGGACTGCCATGTATGCAAGTACTCTAGGACTATCTTCAGTAATAATAATTTAGGCCTCTAACTTCCTTAAATTTGGGAGAATACATCTGGGCAGTATTATCTAAAATAAGACTGATGCAACTCTTCACTTTGAACGGATACAATTTAGTCACAGGGACAGATATTTAGAACCTTCTCTGGGAAGAACCATGATAAGGCAAATAAAATTACAATGACTGCCCTGGCTGGGTGGTTCTGTTGGTTGGAGCATCATCCTGTACATCAAAAGGTCACAGGTTTGATTCCAGGTCAGGGCACATACGTAGGATGCAGGTTCGATCCCCAGGAGGGGAGCATATGGAAGGCAACTGATCAATGTTTTCTCTCTCCCATCAATATTTCTCTCTTTCTTTTTCTGTTACTCTGTCTCTGTCTTTCTCTCCCCTTCACCTCTTTCTCTAAAATCAATTTTAAAAAAAGAACATAAATTATAGTGACTCACGGGAGGAAGCCATCAGAAAGTGGCCTCAGAGGTAGAGTTGGACAGAGAAATGCTAACGTCACCTAGAGATATGGATACAAGCAGGTGCAGCACCCATGCATTAAAGTTGAATACTGTATATATATATATATATATATATATATATATATATATATATATATATATATATATAAACAACTGTTTTCAAACTATCTAAAATGCTAAGCATTGGGACTTTTGCTTAAGTAGTACTAGGCTTAAGGTATTATAGAAAGGGTGACAATAGCATCCCCATTCTTAGAGAGTTTGGAATATGAATGATCTTAGCTTGACTTGAAAACTATAGAATAGAATATATTTTTAACCTCATACATCTTTCTAAACCTTTCAAAAAATAGCCCCATAGAAAGAGCAAACAGATGGAAGCCCATGTGCTGTTTTGTAACATGTCCAGGGCTTTAAAGTCGGATAAACGTTGAAACCCTGCAGAAGCAAATATGTCCTTCCTCGAATAAAATCCTGTGAGATCAGGAGAACTGCTCCAACCAAACATGAGCATTGAAAACCCCCAGAACCCCTGCCAATTCCTCTGCTGGGGTCATATGATAAATGGATAAAAATGGTAATCCATTTTTATGGATGAAAATATGCATAATACTTCCAGGATACTTATTACTATAACAACCCAAGTACTCAGGATATTAGACCAAAATGAAAATTGTACTGAAATACTGTAAAAACTAGGTTATTTTGCCATATGGTCCCATCACATTATTTAACAAGACACGATAAAAACTCAAGGCCATGAATATAATTTGATTATATATTTTTTCAATAATGCTTAAACCTCTGCATGGAAAACTGGTTGGAAATAAACTCATACTTTTTGGATCTTGTTTGTCTCTCACATATTTTATATTATTCCTCATGTCAACCTATTTCTTTTTCTATATGGTTGCAATTAGAAAGGTATTTTGTTGAAGAAAGAGCAAAATCCACTGGAGTATGAGCACATGGAAGAGAAAGTAAGCTCGCCTAGGGAAGAAGCAAGGCCCTTCTTAGGCTTGTATCTCCACCATTTGACACTGTAACTTAGTTATAAATATCAAGTAGACATTCATAAATGTTTGCTGAATGACTAAGTGAATGAATGAATAAAAAGTTGGAGGTTAGGATCTCTTTGCCACTCTTGGGTGTTGTTATAGCAATTAAAGGTATTTTCTCATTTGTCCTTATTTCTTTTAAGATCATGGCTAAGAAAATGTTTGGTTGGAATTTTTTATGATGGCAGAGTACATAGGTTTAAAAGTTCTCTATGATGTATTTGAAAGGGTAGATTCAGTTTACTGGCTTAAAATAAATCCGACAATTATGAATACCTATTTAAATGCTTTAGAAGTGCTAGTTACTGTTTGGATAATAATATATTCATTTAATTACTACAGACATTTACATGCCAGATATAAGGGTTTCAAGGATGAACATGTCATGTCCCTTCCATTGAGAAGCTCAGAGACTGGAGAGAATGTTGAAACTAACCTGTAAACGGACAACAAAAAGGTGGTAAGCTCTATGATGGGGGGCACCCTAGAAACTGAAAAAATGTCTCTCTACCTGGATTAAGTGAAAGAAGCAGGAAGGATTCAAAGAGGCCTAAACAATGAAATCACTGCATGTTAAGGCAAAAGAATGAGAGAGCATGGTGTGTCCTGAAAGGAGACATATGTGATGTGGCCAGAGTAGAGGACTTACATGTAGGAGAGAGGGTTGGGGCTGAGACAGGGGGCAAGTGATAGGAGATGATGCCAGACAGGCAGCAGAAGTAAGAGGCAGGGATGAGCTGCAGGATAACAACATCTGAGAGGTTCACCTTCTGCAATGGTAAGGAAGTAACACTAATGCAACGGTGTGGTTGTTCATGGACAGGGAATGTAACCTGTTTCCCCAGTGTAACCTAGGTGAAAGTGCCTTGAAATTGCTAGGGGGTAAAAAGAGGTCTGGGAATGCTAATGTTATTAGGTCAACCCAGCCATCAATTATTTAATGGACTACCTGTAGAAAAAATGTCAGTGTCAAGTTGATTTCCCAAGATACATTCAAGTTATTTCTCGGCTCTCCCCTCTCCCCTGGAGCAGCTGGTACGTGCTCAGAGGATGCAAGCTAAGTTCACAAATAACCAGCTTTCCTCCCCTTCAGCTATCATAAGAAGGTCCACCTTTCCCTGCTAAATCAGGTGATATATTTTAACACCAAACTGATTTGTAGGTTATCTGATAGTAGAGATATGCAAGCCAGGTTCCCTTTTATACAGTGGCCAGCCAAAATGTGACTGGAATAGCAAAGAAACGTTTAAAGCTGTTTGATCCTTTCCCTGAAACATTCCAATACAAAACAAATGCAGCAGAGAATGAAAAAGCAAAACTAACACAAACATGCTATGTAGTTATTATTCTTGCTTACAATTAGTTATAAATGGTGGAGAAATTGTATAGAGGGAATAGGCAGCAACATATGTGCAAGTTATATCCTAGAGCAGTTTGGGTTTTAATTCTCAGTGTTCAAAATTGCTGACTAGTCAGACAAAAAAAATTAATTCCTTTCAAAACATGGTTTTTTTCCCCCTGAAACATCATTTCTCAATAGGAAAGAGACTTCAAGGAGCCATTTCTTCACCCTATCCTCATTCAGTCTTTTATTTTGTTTAAAAAGAAAAATCTCTAAGGAAAGAGATTTGCCATCCTTGGTAACCTAGATACACATTCCCAGGAAATATCTAAATTAATCCTTCAAGCTACACTTTATACTTATTTCCTTTTATTGTTTCTTCAGTGAAGTAAGCTGTCTGCAACCCTTGTCATATGCTTGCAAACTGTTCTTAGCGCCCCTCAGTCTTCTCTTCTTCAAGTTGAAGACTCCTCTTGTCATTCTTTATTGTTCATAAGTATCAACATTCTTACTCTGCTTTCTCTTTTGTTAGGATGGGATTTTCCAATGTGGGGACTTGCTGCCCTGGCAGGGTTTGTACTATGTGGAATCTCGTTGGGGAACAGTTGATAATTTGCAGTTTCTACTTTCTATATTCCTCACATGCAGATGTCAGAATTAGACTCTTCTCACCTCAGCTATGACTGAAGTACCAAAATGATAACTACTGATATCAAATCAAAGTAAGTGTAAGAAAAATTTGCATGTTAAATTTGTAAAGAAAATCCATGAGTCTAGGGTCCATAGCAGACAAAAATCTTTAAAACTTTAAAAAAGTTCTTAAAAAGTCATGCCTTTTATCATATATGAAAGTTCAAATGGATCAAGGTTTAAAAGAGCTAAAACCATAAAACTCCTAGAAAAAACATAGAGGAAAAGCTTTGTAGCATTAAATTTGGTAATGAATTCTTAGATATGACACCAAAAGCACTGGCAACAAAACAAAACAAAAAAGATGAGTTGGACTACATCAAAATTAAAAGCTTTGGTGTACCAAGGACATTATCAACAGAATGAAAAGACAAGTGATGGAATGGGAGAAAGTATTTGAAAATCATATATCTGATACTAGAATTAATGAGTAATTTTATAAATCTATAAAGAACTCATGAAATTCAATAACAACAAAAAAGCCCAACTAAAAAATGTGAAATGGGCAAAGGATTTGAAAGACATTTCTCTAAAGAAGTATACAAATGGCTAGTGAGCGCATGAAAATGTCACTAGTCACTAGGGAAATGCAAATCAAAACCACAATTAAATATTACTTTATATTCATCAGGATAGCTATTGTAGAAAAACAAAAACAAAAAGAGAAAATAAGAAGTGTTAGGGAGGATGTGGAGAAATTCTAACCTTGTCCACTGTTGGTGGGAATATGAAATGGTGGAAAACGTCATAGCAATTATTCAAAAAATTAAAAATAAAATTACCATGCCATCCAGCAATTGCACTTCTGGGTATACACTCAAAAGAAGTAAAAGCAAAGACTTAAAAACATATTTGTACATTCATGTTATAAGTAGCATTATTCACAATAACTAAGAGGTGGGGGAAACCCAGATGTCCATTGATGGATGAATGGATAAAGAAAATGTGGCATACGAAGGATGTCTTTCCAGAAGATATCCAGCCATGCACTACAAATGTAGAGACATTTATTGAAGAAGCTACAAGATACAAGAAACATTGTACATAGGAAAATGACACCTTAGTCTCCTCAAACAAGGCACCTTTGGACCTCACGCAGTTCTCTCCCAGCATCATTAGCAACTGCAGCACAATGTACCTTCTGCTGTGGTAGAAGCCACGGAACAAATTTTGCCACAACACTTTTCATGCCAAGGTTCTGCATCAAGCTCTTGGGTGCAGTAGTTTTTGGAATCCCCAAATCAGCTTCCAGTTCTCACACCGTCAGTCACCGATCTTTGTTATTTGCGGCCAGCACATGTTCAACATCTCAGGTGTTCTGCTTCTTGCAGGCCTTCCAGAATGTGGATCACTTTCAACAGATTCTTGACCATCTTTGAAGAATTTGTGCCACACTTTTATTTGCACTGCACTCATTGCATCTTCCCTGAACGTCTTCTGAATCATCCAAGTAGTTTCCACAGAGGAGTATTCAAGTTTAATGCAAAATTTGATGCAGATTCATTGCTCTATCCGCTCAGTCATTTTGAATGCGATGGCCACACAGTACACATGTTCATGCAACAGCATCTACTGCCCCCACTGACTACATTAGTGAAGTCATCATTGTTCATGCATGCACATTCCAGTCCACTCTTCTTGGCTGCCAGGTTACATCAATGTTGTGCAAACCATCTTGTTATATTAACAGTGGCTGGACTTTTTCCAGGTAGACCTCATATACATACAATGGAATATTACTGAGCCTTAAAAAGGAAAGAAATTGTGGCACATGTTATAACACTGAGTCTTGAAGACATGCTTAAATCACAGAAATGACAACTATTGTATGATTCCATTTATATGAGGTTCCTAGAGTAGACAAATTCACAGAGACAGAAAGTAGAATGGTAGTTACCAGAGCTTCATTTGGGGAAAGTGAGAAAGTTCTGGAGATAGATGATGGTGATGGTGGAACAAGAGTGTGACTATACCTAATGCCATACACCTGTACACTTATAAAACCGTTACAATGGTACACTGTTATGCATACCTTTTCAGAATAATAAGATAAAGAAGCTAGAGCACAGAGGAGAGAGAGAGAGACTGTGAAGAGGCTCTCTAGAAGGCTTGCTCTGGATCCCTACCCACTGTTCCTCCTCCCAGGGTGCTTCCCTGTTTTTCCTTGATGGTCTAGTGGTGGTGGGGCAGCTGTGGGATACTGGAAGAGCTTTGATTCTGTACTGGGACACGATGAACCAGTATATCTAGAGAAGGGCAGACTCACTGCTTTGGTCTCATGAGCATAGTACTATTGCTTTGACATGGACACTTGCACAATTTGGGGGGACAAGGGACATGAGTGTGCCTGTGGTCCAAGCAGAAGGTAGAGTTGCTGGATTTTCTTAGATACCACAGAGCAGGACTATCTCAGAGGCAAGAAGACCTCAACAGCAGTGATCTGCAGATACACCACATGAGCCTGGCAGATCCAGGAAGCCTGGGAAATGACCAGCGGGCCATTGCAAGAGAACCCAGTAGGGGCGCTGCAGAGTCATGAACACACCAAGTGAGAGTCAGCTTTTAAACACCTGCTAGGCCAGGGAGAACAGGCCAGGTTTCAGGGGAACTAGTTCAAGTAAGAACCGCCTTATTCCCTTGCCTCCCTCCCCATTCCAGAGGGACAAACGCAAGAAAGGAGTGGGGCAAAGGTGGCCCAAAGCAAGCCAAACCCAGAGAGCAGATTCAATCAACTTCAGAGGTTCGACTAATATACAGGACTGTGCATTTTAATGTCTCAATTAAGTTTGCCAAATGAAGTGGCTACCTCTAACTGAGCAGAAAATCATAGGGTCTGTGGAGAGGATGAATATTACTTATGTTGCATAAAATTTAAAAGGGACTTCTGGAGGCAAAAATATAGCTTTGTTTGGATCACCCACCACCAGCAGCTACAAGATGTGAGCTCCCCTGGGGTCCTTGAAGAACTGGTGTAGGCTTCATGGGAACCTCTAGGAGTGAAAGTGAAGTCACTGAACCCCCAGGGCAATGTCTGGGTTTTGGTCTGGTCTTATGTTTGTGTTCTCTGTGGTAATTGACCTAACTTCTTTGAGACTCCATTTTTTCATTTGTAAAATGGAACTAATTATAGTACCTGCCACCTTGACAGTTCTTAGAATTAAGTGAGATGATGAAGGTAAATATTAATAAATGTGAACTATAATTGTTATTATGGGTAGAAAAAACTACAGGTGTTTGCCTCTTGAGAATTTAATTTCCAACAAAGAATACTGCAAAGCTTCTAACTGAAATCATGGAAACTTGCATTTGACAAGGTCCTTAGAAGGAGAGTATTATAGATATCAAAGTCCAAATTCAAATGACCTCCAATCCACATTAACAGGGGGTCTGCCATGAGCAAGGTCTTTTGCTGGGCCTATGTAGGGGACGATGTCTGTGCAGAAAGTTTTGGAGCAGTGGAGAAACCATATTCTGTGGCTGGGTTTTATTTGCCATGGCAACAGGGAAGCACTTGCAAAAAACTTCAGCTGACATGGAAAAATATCACCTACTCTCAAGGTGATTGGTGGCAGTCCGAGTCTGCAGGATCATGAATGACGAGCAAGAGTGGAGTATTAAAGAGGTTCCTAAGTTGCAGAGATGCATACGAGGGAGAGAACATGTTCATGAAAGTGGAGATGAAGAATCTGCAAAATGACTTGCTCAGAATCTGAGGGAGTACTCGTGAAGTCAACTAATACTCCATACCTGCTTTTTAGGAGCCTGGTGTTGCTCTAGGACCTGGGAAACAATTGTGACTTAGATGGTGACAGGGTGCCATATTCCAATGAGCTCACAGTGGGACAGTGACAGTGGGGACAGACCACGCACACACAAATACACTAACCAGAAATTATCCCACAGTGATAACTCTCATGAAGGGTAGTCTTTGAGAGGTCAAGAAAATGAGGTGGTGGCATTTCAGCTGAAATGTGAATGACAGGAAGAACCTAGGATTTGGGATGAACCTGGCAAAGACCATTCCAGTCACAGAGAAGAGCTAGAGGTCAGAGGACTAAGAAGATGTCTGAACTTGGAGGACTCTATGCTAAGTTTGGATTTTATTCTAAGTTTGATGGAAAACCATTAAAGAATTTCAAACTGGGAAATGATGTAATCTGATTTACAGTCACTTGAAAAAGTTCATTGTGGTTGCTATTGGAGGTTGAACTGGTAGGAGGTGAAGGGCAAGGTGGTGAAAGGGAAGCAGAAAAAGGTTGAATTGTCCAAATGATGAATAACAGTGCTTGGATTCAGGTGGGTGGTACAGGTGGAGAGAAAATGAGAGACAGTGACAGTGCTCAAGCAAGAGAAGAACAGCCCACACAACAACTTATACAACCTGTGCCACAGAATCAGTGGATTTTGCTTTAAACTTGTTCTCCACTTTTTTCATGTCTGTATTTTATCTTTGCAACTAGACTGTTACTTCATTCAATCCATAGATACCAAGCACTTGCCATGTGTGTGGCATTGGCCCACCAATGTATTTACTAGAAGGGAGGGAATATAAGGCATATTAACCAGCAAACAATACGGAATGTGGCAAGTGCCATAAAGGCAAAGGTGTCAGTGTTATGAAAGGAGAATACACAGCTCTCCCTGAAGAAAGGCCCTTCACAAAGAGCTGGGAGTCTCCAGGGAGTTTGAAGGGGGATGGTGACACGATCAGATCAGCAAATGGATTGCAGTGAGGAAAAATGATGTGGAGAGACTGGTGAGCAGACTGGTTCAGTAGCCTAGGATGAGATGCTGGTAGGAGTGGGGATGAAGCTAGAGGAAAGGGCACAAGTGTGAGATATGTGTAAAAGGGGAAACTCTGAGGCATTGGACTTGGTAGTTGACTGCATGATTTGTACTAAGGAAGAAGCACAAATGGGTGATCTGCACAGTTTGTGCTTGCTTCCTTTCCCTTCTTTGAAGTTCTTAACTGCTATATGATTCTTGTCCATAAACATACATACATTTTAGAGTATTTGAATTCTAATTTTTTATCACTTAACATTATATCACATTTTCCATGTTTGCTACACAATATTCTTTTAAAAAATCTTCAGTTATAGTTTACATTCAGTATTATTTTGTATTAATTTCAGGTGTACAGCATAGTGGACAGACAATCATATACTTGTTGCAAAGAAACATCAATGACTGCTTATAGAAGGCACATTTAATGGAACTACATTTTATTAATCATTTCTAAGTTTTTCCAATTCAATGCACTGTGGGGCTCATGGTGTGTTTGTGTGTGTGTTATGTTTTAACTGGGTAATAAGTTTGTTGGAGTGTAGCTACTCACTTAGAATGAGTATACTAGAAAACAGAGATTGTTAACTTTAAATTCTTTAACAAATGATGTTATTTCTTTTTTAAGTATATTTTATTGATTATGCTGTTACAGTATAATCAATACTGTAACAGCATTTTTTCCCTTTGCCCTCCTCCATCTCGTATGCCCTTCCCTCCAGCAATCACCCTGCTCCCTTAGTTCATGTCCATGGATCATGTGTGTAAGTTCTTTGGCTTCTCCCTTTCCTATATTCTCAACATCCCCCTGTCTATTTTGTTCTTAACAATTATACTTCATCCCTACACCATTTCCCCCTTTCACCTCCTTTCTCCGCCCAGCTAATAAGCCTCCAAATGATCCCCATACCTATGATTCTGTTCCTGTTCTGGTTGTTTGCTTAATTTGTTTTTGTTTTTATTTATAGATTCAGTTGTTGATAGTTGTGAGTTTGTTGCCATTTTAATGTTAATAGTTTTGATCTCCTTTTTCTTAGAAAAGCCTCTTTAACATTTCATACAATAAGGGCTTGGTAATGATGAACTCCTTTAACTTGACCTTATCTAGGAAGTACTTTATCTGCCCTTCCATTGTAAATGATAGCTTTGCTGGGTAATCTTGGTTGTAGGTCTTTGTTTTTCACCAATTTGAATATTTCTTGCCAGCCACCTCTTGCCTACAAAGTTTCTTCTGAGAAATCAGCTGACAGTCTTATGGGAACTCTTTTGTAGGTAATTATCTGCTTTTCTCTTGGGCTTATAAGATTCTCTCTTTATCTTTAATCCTTGGTGTTTTAATTATGATGTGTCTGGTAGTGGTCCTCTTTGGGTCCAACTTGATTGGGACTCTCTTTGCTTCCTGGACTTTCATGTCTATTTTCTTTGCCAAATTAAGGAAGTTTTCTTTCATTATTTTTTTCATATAGATTTCCAATTTCTTGCTCTTTCTCTTCTTCTTCTGGTACCCCTATGATGTGAATGTTGGACTCTTGAAGTTGTCCCAGAGGCTGCTTATACTTCCCTCAGTTTTTGGATTCCTTTTTCTTGTTGTTCTGATTGGTTGTTTTTTGGTTCCTTATGTTCCAAATCATTGATGTGATTCTCGGCTTCACCACTCTACTCTTGTTTTCCTGTAAATTGTTTTTATTTCAATTAAGAACAATTGAAGTGTGTCCTTCATTTATGACTGGATTTTTTTTATGTTGTTGAAGTTCTCACTAAGTTTCTTGAGCATCTTCATAACCAGTGTTTTGAACTCTGCATTTGATAGATTGCTTGTCTCCATTTTGTTTAGTTCTTTTCCTGGAGTTTTGATCTGTCCTTTCATTTGGGCCATGTTTCCTTGTCTTCTCATTTGGGCAGCCTCCCAGTGTTTGTTTCTATGTATGAGGTAGAGCTGCTTTGACCCTGAGTCTTGGTAGTGTGGCCTAATGTAGTAGATGCCCTATTGGGTCCAGTAGCATGGCCTCCCCTATCACCCAAGCTGGGTATTACAGGTGCACCCTTTATGTTGCCTGAGTCCACCCTCCTGTTGTAATTGAGACTTGGTTGCTGTTGTCAGATTAATGGGAGGAATTTACTCAGGCCAGTCAGCTACAAGGATTGGCTGTGACCACTTTCCACCAATCTCCAGCTTCCATGGAGGATGAGCTGTGCAGGAGCAGGGTGGCAGTCCTCCAAAGTGGTCTGTAGCTGTCCACTGGGTGTGCTGGCCCTGGGGTTTCTGGGGTGGTGCAGGCTAAGGTCAGCCCCCACCTGTGTTTTACCCAGGGACATCCTTCCTAAACTATACAGCATTCTGAGAAGGCTGCTACTGGTGCTGGGTTTGGGCATTCTCAGGAGAAGCCAAGCTGTGAAACTAATCTGGCTGCTGCTACTGCCTGGCGTGGAGCTCACTGAGGCCAGCTGTTGCTTGTTTCATAGGATTTAGGAAGTTGTGAAGCATGGGCCACAACCAGCTATTCATATGGAAAAGCAGCTTGGGTGGGGCCATAAGTTGGGTGGGGCAGAGTCTCTGGGGATCTCCAAGGTGGGTCAAACAGTGTTAGCCAGGTTGATGGAGTCTTAGATATGGCACCAGCCTGCCAGCTCCATGGGAAGAGGGCTCAGAAAAGGGACAATGACCTGTGCTCACCCCAATGCCAGACATTTCAGCCTCTCCCGGTATGCCACTGGTGCCCTTCAAGCTGCCACCCTGGAGCTGGAGCCAAGAGGCTGTGAGTCTGAGTAAGTGAGTCCATGTGTGGGGTTTTTAACAGGACCTGCTTGGGGCTCCAGAAGTTTCTGCTACCAACTCAATCCCCACTGGTTGTTGTGGAGACTTATCTTCCTGACACTGGAATCCTGGGCTGGGTGGGGGTCTGGTGTGGGGCTGGGACTCCTCACTCCTGAGACATTGTTCCCGAATTTTTATCTACCATACGTAGATGAGAGACCCGCACCTCCTACAAGTCTGGGTGGACACGGTTTCTTTAATTCTCTAGTTGTCAGACTTCCATTCAACTCCATTTCTGATGGTTCTGAGTGATGGTTGTTATATATTTTAGTTGTAATTTTGATGCAGTTGTGTAAAGAGGTGACCCATGTCTTCCTATGTCTCCATCTTGACTGGAAGCTCTCCTGATGTTTCACATTTGTGTAAAACTTAAACAGGTGTGTTACATAGTTAGTATTACCTCTACTTTTTAGTAGAAACTGATGTACAGAGCAGCTAAATACCATCCAAAGTCATCTGGCTTGAGAGTTGGAATCAGAACTTGAATTTGTTGTCTGAGGGTGGGGGTGGGCAGCAAAGTGTTATACAGATCTTTTTAGTTATGTGTTAGAATACTAACAGTGATAACAGGACTAATAATTAGTCATATTGAAGTAATTACTATATATTTATTTAATAGTTTTTACAAGTAGATCAGGTCATCTCACAGATAAACTCAGAAATCCTCACAGCACCACTGCCCCACCCTCACCCCATGAGTTCAGAGCCAGGATGATGGTGCCTGGTACAGGATGAGAATGTGAATAGGAGGGTTCAGTGAAGACTCATAGTTCAAAGGAAGTCATAACAGGACAAAGTCACTAACCTTCTTTGTTCTGTGTATTCTAGAATATTGTCCTTTGAGAAATGAAAATGGTGGGAGGAAATATAATTTTAATTCAGTGGGTAGGGCATTAAAATCTCTAAGAAAAAAATGCCAAAATGTGCTAAAGAATACCAAAAGGAATAGCTTAGTAGATTAGTTCTTTTCAAGGAGATGAGAAAAAAAATATACTTGGCTCATATGAAAAGGATAAATAAGAATGAAAACATTCCTTGGACTTTGTAGCAGGAGAGTCTCAAAGGAAAGAGATAATGTTGAGAGGAAACTAGCAAAACCAGTGAACTTAAGGAAAATAAGGTGGTTCTGTCTAAATAATCAGATCAAAGGTTATTATAAAATGATTTAACAAAGAATTAAACTGGGGAAATAAATTTAGAGAGGGTAAATTGGACAGTTTTGAAGACTTCAAAAGGAAAAACTAATATTAATGTAATTTGGGGGAACAGAATTAGAGGTAGAAATAATCACAAGATTCACTATGATGCTATTTGACAAAGTAAGAGAATTGAAATCTTAAAGGAAAAGTATCACAGAGCAAAAAAAGTCACAGGTCAGATACAGGCAAGTAGTTCTAAATAAAATTTGCAACAGATGAAGGCAATGTAATTATGTACAAATTATGCATTCGTTTTGAAGTCTGGAATGGAAAATCCCACCCTGACCATGTCTGAGGAGCCCACCTAGGAATTCCTACATATTTAGGGAAATTCATTGTTCAAATTAACTGGAAAGAAATTCATAAAATAAATACCCTATTTAGGGAAATGAAAAGGTTGGTTTGTGAAGCTATTTATTAGAAAATGTTATTTATTTATGAGAAAAGTTATTTGTAATAAAAAGAGATATATGATCCAGTATTTGCTGGGGGCTTACAATCAACATCAAAATGTATTTGTGAGAAAAGTAACCATGCAGAGGAGTATACGATTTAATGCTGAGTGGGATTAAGGAGTCTTTGTGGTTTAGAGGGGAGCAGAGCTCATGGAGGGTACTGTCTGAAGGAGCGGGGCACTTCATTAGGCTGAAGGATGAGCAGTATTTGGAGGGTTGAACAGGATGTCAGGGGACATTACAAGATGGGAATCTGTCTTGAGTCAAAGTGTATAGGCCACTTGTAAGCCATGTATTGGGAACCAGGAAAAAACCCAGCCATCTGGAGTGGAGACTCCTTGCAGGACAATAAGTACACAAAGGTCATTGGTGTCAATCTAGCAGGGGTTGGGCATTAGACTGAGTTGGGACTTTATCTGAAAATTTCAACTAGGGGTATAAACAGATGAGAATAATTTGAAGCCCCATGCAGGGTGGCTTGGGAGGGAAGAGAGTAGTAACAGACGTCAACAAGGAGGCTGTTACAGTGACAATGATGATGATAACAATAATAAAAAGAGCAGCTAGCCTTTGCTGTGTGCTTATGTGGCACCTATTACTGCAAGTACCTTACATACATTACCTCATTTAATTCTCTCAGCATCCTTAAGGGAATGATACTACTCCCACTGATAAGTGCTTGCTCTATAGAGACAATCAGGAACACACCTGAAGTCCCAGATAGGTAGGGTTATTTAACTTGCTGCAACAAGGCAGAGCCCTCATCACAGGAAATCATGTAGTGTCTTGGGAAGAAGGAGGGGACAGGGGCTTTTTGTAAGATTTGGGCTAGGTTGAATAATTCTGAGGAGGAGCCAAGGTGAATGCGGATCATCTCTGTACTCAAATTCCTGGAGTCAGGGTCAGCTCGGGGCTGGTTGCTGCTATGAAGTGAGGGTAGTTTAGCAACTGGGTTTCTTAGGCATCTTTTTTTTAGGAACAAAGTGGGGCTGGGGAAGTCATTGGTAAGTAGTAGTTATTCCGAAGAAAGTGGGTAAGACACCTTGTGTCTGTGGTTGACCTTGGAAGAACCACTGTTCTGTGTTGACTTTGTCTCTGCCTTTATCTGTCTGTTGTCACAGCTCAACTGTTACCAGGGTGAGTTTTACTTTCTCAGTCCTGGGTTTTGCTCTCACTAATAACACAACTGGTGAATCTGAGACACAGAAGAATGGTTTCACAGGACTGGTAAGTAGTAGAGCCTGGACTTGAGCCCGCAATTGTTTGGGTGTGAGGCTAGGAGGGTCTAAATTGGAAGACAAGACAAAAAGGAAAGGAGCTGTGAGTGAAAGGTCTGGAAAGGTTTGGAGATTAATTAAATGTGAGGAATGAGAAAGAGGTCACTGCGTATAGTGTCTCTTGTTACCCCTCCGGAGTGCCTCAGGAGGGGTGGAAGAGGAAGACTTTTATTTTAGGCTACTGAAGAGAAATGCTGGAAGATGAGCATAATATTGAAAGTAAAGAAATATATTTCTTTATTTCTTTAGCATGAAAGTAAAGCAGATAGTTTTAAAAATATCATCACAAAATATATTCACTCGATATCAACTTTAAAACTTACATCAGTATTATCTAAAACACTTTCCCACCCACCTGGCATGACACTGTTAGTTGGTATTACTTTGCCCTTAAAATAGTGATATGTGAAAGAGGTTATGACTGTGCATTTTCCAGGTGAGCCCTAGGTAGTTAGAGTGATATCGTCAAGGTCAGAGAGCAAGTCAGAGTGGAACTGGGATTGCACCGGTTTTATTTGCTGCCCCTATTCCAAACCAACTACTCTGCTAAAGTACAAAGAGTATTGAACTTGGATAAGTCTTGATGTATCTTAATAGGAGTAATAGATTTAAATTTAGCAAGTTGTTTGACTGTCAGAAAAGAAAACTGACATTACTGAAGAAGTTATATAATATTTTTGTTAGGTACCAGAGTGGTAGCCCATGATACTTAAAAAAGTTTTTAAAAAAATTTTTGTTAAAGGATAAATTTCCCTTGCCTAAAATAAAGTAGTTGCAAGAATTTTAACACTTTGAGTTAGAATAGGCAGTACATTTTAATAATACAATTCAAAGACTATGAATCTGGCATTAAGTTATGGGCTATTAACTCTATTGGCTAAAGGTGAGATATCCGTAAAATCCTTCCTTGCACACATTCTTCATTTGTGAAATACCAATATTGTTAGTCAATCCTTCCTCCCCAACTCAAATTTCCCCTGTTTGATGACAGAGGAGACATTCATGAGGATTTGTGAAACATTTTATTGGTATATAGTTTAATATAGTATATTTAAATTTTTTACTAAATTGGATTTAATTACATGAAAAACATATCCACCAGTACTACTATGAAAAAAAAAGTTCTCTATGAGGAGAGAATTGTAAGGCATTCTAATCATCTTCCCTTTTATCAGTCACTGAGGAATCCCCAATAACACTGGTGTTAATAAGTCCAGCAGGATGGCCAATGGGGGACATAGGTTGAGTAAGTCACCCACTAGGTCTAGGAGAAATAATTCCTATTGTTGTTGAGAAAATTACTGAAAGAATAGAGTTAGACCATTGCACAATCCTATGAGAAAAGGTGAAAAGCAAAAGGCTTAGAAATCTGATCAGTCACCATAAAAGAAGTTGAGAAATGGTGACAGTGTGCTTTTCAGAAGAGCAGAAACCCTTCACACAAAAATCTAAGATAATATTGAATAAAAAGTTGGATTCCTCTGCTTGTTCCAAAGATATTACAGAAAACTTAATGAATACTTGGGATATTCTGCCACATCTCTTTGAGATGTCAGTTATAGTAGGCACAGCCTGTTCTTCACTTTCTACAGGCTAGGCCTTGAATGAACCCGCTTGGTGAGCAGAAGATCAGGGAAGAAGAGGGCAAGGCTATTTTAAGCACCACTTGCCATAGTCTTAACCAAGGTTTTGCCCTGTGAATCACAACTTGTTTCTTTGGAAACATACAGCCACTGAGAAGTTGACATAAGCATCGACTCTTTTATTCATTCAAACCCTTTTGCAGTCTTCTCCAGGGATAATGATTTTCTTTCTCCTTGGAAGATTATTTTTTTACAGACTGTGTCCTCCGTTAGGATATAACACACACAGGGTATATGAAAATTGGGTTTAAGAATCCTCTAACTTTGATATTTACTGAATGTTGACCTCTTCACTGTAGCCATGGTTGGGAGTAGAAAAGCCCTCAGCAGACATACAAAGTCCTGGGCCTTCTCTGTGTGAAAGGTCCCCGTCAATCTGGCTTGTTTCCCATCAGGAAAGGAGCAAGCCACATATTTAGTTTCATTTCTTCTTTAGTGGATGTTTTAAAATTAAGATGCTCCCAGAATCTATCATGGAAGAACTCCATTAACAAGGAGCAAGAGTTGTGGTTTTAGGTGAACTTGGTAGGGTATTCTTTAAGGAAGAGACAATATTCATGAATTCATATCACGAAACTATCAAAATCTTTGGCACATCTATATAGTCGGATTAAACCGTTTCACAGGCACATTTCCATTGAATTCATCTGCTGCCAGGCTACTTGAGAAATTGCTGTATTTGGTGCATATTTTGGACTAACTGCTTTGAAACCTTGACAATATGTTTAGTTTGCATAAATCAGGCAAAACATATTTTGTTTTGTTCAGCCTGCTCTGAACTTTCACAGTTATTTCATTATCTGTTCAGATGGTCCCTCAGCCTTGCTTCAACTGAAAGGGAAATTGTGAATGTTGTTAAAATAAAACCCGGCAGCACTGGCAGCTGTGTGATTTGCAAAGGACCCAGGTTCAGGGATCTAGCTGAAATCCAAGAGGCTTATCTTCACTAACTTCTCATGGAGATGAGCATTACTATTCATCACATTTTGCAGAAATCTGTCCAAACTTCTCTCATTAAGGACATCTATTTTCATTTTAGAAGGATCCATCTTATCCCATGCTCCCTTCTTGGTCTCAAGCACTGCTGATTCTAAGTTTTTCCCTATTTATAAAATATTCTAAAATTTGACTTTCTTATAGTGATATAATTTTAAGTCAGTTAATTATGGCAACTTTGTCTTTCTTATATTCCTGCTCTCATTATTGTCTTTTACAGTAAATTCAAAATAACTGTATTCAAATCTTTTTTCTTTTACATTAAATCTTTTTCTCCATACCTTCATTTAGTTCTCACAAACTTTCAATATTAAGTTTTCTGTGTCTGGGTTTACTATAAAGTTTTTAGGGAATTCTTCATGCCCTCTCCTGACCTTCCTAAAGGACAGAGTTGGCCTCATTCCCTCTTCTGCTCTGTGGAATCCTTCCTGCAAATTCTCCTTTTGGCCAAGAAATTTAGTAGAATAAGACTAGATGTCAACACCAACTTTCTTTTCTTTTTTTAATTGTTATTCAAGTACAGTTGTCTCCATTTAATGCCCCTCTCCCCCCAACCCCAACCATCCCCACCTCCCACCCCTGCCATTCCCACCTCCCATCCCTGGTCTCCCCCCCTTGGTTTTGTCCATGTGTCCTTTATAGTTGTTCCTGAAAACCCTCCCCCCCTTTTCCCCACATTATCCCCTCCTATCTTCCCTCTGATTACTGTGAGTTTGTTCTTAATTTTAATGTCTCTGGTTATATTTTGCTTGCTTGTTTCTTTTGTTGATTAGGTTCCACTTATAGGTGAGATCATATGGTATTTGTCTTTCACTGCCTGGCTTATTTCACTTAGCATAATGCTCTCCAGTTCCATCCATGCTGTGACAAAGGGTAGGAACTCCTTCCTTCTTTTTGTTACATAGTATTCCATCTTGTAAATGTACCATAGTTTTTTGATACATTCATTTACTGATGGGCACTTAGGCTGCTTCCAGCATTTGGCTATTGTAAATTGTGCCACTATGAACATTGAGGGGCATAGGTTCTTTTGGATTGCTGTTTCAGGGTTCTTAGGATATAATCCCAGCAGTGGAATTGCTGGGTCAAAAGGCAGTTCCATTTTTAGTTTTCTGAGGAAATTCCATACTGTGTTCCACAGTGGCTGTAGCAGTCTGCATTCCCACTAACAGTGCACTAGGGTTCCCTTTTCTCCACATCCTCTCCAACACTTGTTGTTTGTTGATTTGTTTATGATGGCCATTCTGACTGGTGTGAAGTGGTATCTCACTGTGGTTTTAATTTGCATCTCTCTGATGGCTAGTGATGCTGAGCATCCTTTCATATGTCTCTGGGCCCTCTGTATGTCCTCCTTGGAGAAGTGTCTGTTCAAGCCCTTTTCCCATTTTTTAATTGGGTTGCCTCCCTTATTTTAAAACATAAGATACGAAAGTTAAGATTTGAGCATTAGTCAATAAATTACAAAGAAAATTGTTAACCTAGATTCAGTCTCTATTTGTTTGTTCATTTTTTCATGTATTCAACAAATAGTTAATAAATGGTTCAGGTGCTATGACAAGAAATGGAGATACAATAGAGGGCAATGGTAAAAGGTCCCTGCTTTGTGTAAGTGCATAGTACATGAGAGATAAAAACAAATAAATAGCATAACAATGATAAATGCTACTAAAAGAGAAAGTACATGTTACTGTATTATAGTTAATACTTTAAGAATTAATAGGAAGGGATAAAACATAATTTTCCTATCTTTATATCTCTTATGTCTGAATACATTCTGAGGATGGTTGACACTAAAAGTTAAAATATCCATCAGAAATAATTTCAGAACATTCCAACTCCTCTGCCTCTTGGGTCTCATTTCCATTTTCTGTCTTCCACACTCTAAAAGGAGGATACGTTCAATATTGCTGTAGTGGGTAGAGATGACTGTCACGTGTACTGGGGAGACTCTGTTGAAGAGTTCCTGAATCCTGGTGGAGAAGACATCCTGCAAATTTAATTTTTCTATCCTCATCCAAGGGCATTTTTTCCCTTTCTTTTGTGGGGGAGGTAGAGAGAGGGGGGAGTGGGAATATGAATATGAGAGGAAAACATTGATTGGTTGTTTTCTCATATGTGCCCTGACCGGGAATCAAACCCATGAACTTTTGGTCCACAGGATGATACTCCAAGCAACTGAGCCACACCACCCAGGGCAGACATTCCACAATTTAAAGTGCACATTTTTGCAACTTCTTCTTCAAGACCTTTAATTTATTATTTAACAAAGAATTTCCAACTTCAATGAAAAAGAATGTGTCTGATTTCTCTGCTTTACTTAATTCTTGATTACCTATTATTGACCTTCTGATTGACTTCTTTAATTTTTCAGTCCTTGCTATAGTTCAACCCATTGTTTTCCCTATAATCTTTGGTTCATTGTCTTGCATTATTTATGCAGAACAATTATTAGTTGACACACATGAGGATGTCATTTATTAGAACTATGATCTGCAGAGTAAGAAAGCAACATTACAAATTGGAAAAAATTAAAAAACCAAAAGAGTGCATTCTCCTAATGTTAGGACTTTGCCAGTCTGAATTTAAATGAAAATTGGCTTCAGTAGGGCAATTTTATCCTCTAAATAAGGGAAATATTTGGCTACTTAAAAACTTTCTATTCCTTTTATTATTTTTTATTTATTAACTTTTAGAGAGAGAGGGAGAAACATCAATTTGTTGTTCTACTTATTTATGTATTCATTGGTTGCTTCTTGTATGTGCCCTGACCTGAGGTTGAATCTGTGATCCTGGCATATTGGATGCTGCTCTAACCAACTGCGCTACCTGGCCAGGGCTATTTTTTTTTAAAAGATGAGTCTTTTAATCAAAATTAGCCAAAGGTTTAATAAGCAGTGAAACTAACTTTCATTTGTGGCTTGCACAGAATGGTTAAAATGGCAATGATGGGAATTAACAAGTATAGATGAAGATGATAGAGCAAAAAGAAATCTACACTGCTGGATGCAACACGGTTTGTCAGTACCTCTAAAAGCTGAACATTTGCCTGTCCTACAACCTAGTAATTCCACTCCTAGGGATCTACCCAATAGGAGGATAATAAACATCATGGACAAGAATGCTTATAGCAGTAAGAGAATTCATAATCACACCAAACTGTAAACTATCTAAATGCTCATCATTATAAGAATAAATAATTAAATTGTGGTGTTTTCATAGAGTGTAATACTATACTGCAATGAGAACCGAATTAACATGTATCAACATGGTTGAATTTCACAAACCTAACTACTGAACAAAGATAATATTGAACAAAAGAAACCAGATCCAAAAAAATAGCATACACTAGGTGATTTCATTTACACCAAGTTCAAAAACAAGCAAACTCACTGTCAGGAGAGTACACCTTGGGGAGGTGGTTGAGGGGGCTGATGTTCACATGAGTGTGTTTAATTTGTGAAAATTAACCACTACCCATTTTTTATCTGTTGTACTTTTGCATATGTGTACAATTCTTTATTAAACATTTACAAGGAAAGAGAGAGTTGGAGAGAGAGGCAGAGAGGACTTGGTGATGAGACTCCTAATTTTGTTGATTGCATCATGGATAGACTCAGACAAATGAGTAAATTTAACACCTTTGATGGACCTTTCTCTCCCTTTTGTGACTTCCTTATTAATCTCACTCACAAGTGGGAACCTTATAGCCTTAGCTCTTTGTTTTTCTGCATTCAAATTACCATTAGAAACAGATAAACTTCAAGCATTGCTCTCCAGTATAAACTTAAATGGGTGTTTCAGCTCTCCAGGGGGCAGCTGCATTTTAAGCCTTACAATGTTTCTCGTGTGAAATGAGAAGCCTTGAGTCACCTATTAAAGGAACTTCAGCAGCTGGAGGCAGATTTTGGGGGACAGGGCTTCTGGAATCACACTGGTTAAGCTCCTGCTTGCTGTTCCCAACACTGGTTGAGCATAGTTCACTGTTTTCTTTAAAAAGCCATTCTTTATATTCTCATAGCATCTCATCTACATACTTTTGTTATAGAAACATATAACTCCATTTTAAAATATATCATTGGCATTATACCATGAGTTCCCTGAAGGCCGGAACCATGTTTCACTCACCTCTTTATCTCCAGTTACCAAGCACACTGATACCAAGTAGGCATTCAGTCAAGCCTGCTGGGAATTTTACCACATCATCAAAGACCATCTAGTTCCCACATAATTTCTACTTCTCCAAGACATAAAAATGAATAAATCTTCCAAATTCTTTATATGATGCTTATGCAACATTGATACCAAAATCTGACAAGCACTGCACACACACAAACCTAAAGCACGATGAAACTTACGCAGAGGAGTGCAAAAATCTGCTATCAAATAGTAGCAACAAAAATCCAGCAACACATTAAAATAATAAAACTGCATGACTACGTAGAGATTATTCCAGAAATCCAAGGATGGGTTGATATTAGGAAATGTACTAATTTATCATATTTATAGACTTAAGAGAAAACATATGGTCACCTCCATAGACCCAGAAAAGGCAGCTAAGTACAGCAAGTATTTCTTATTTAAAAACATTAATTAAAGTAGGAATTGATAGTTACTTCCTTGAAATAGTAACATCTGTATACCTTGTTGTCCATCCATCCATCTTCCATGTCAGCCAAAAATCTGGCATCAAAATTAATGGAGAAACATAAATAGCATTACTGCTAATGTTATACATAAAAAAACCCCAATGTTACCACCACTGTTTAACAAAATTAGATAAGATATAGAAATTAGAAGTATAAAAATTGGAAAGGAGAAGTTAAATCTATTACTACATTTAGAGAAACATTTTTACCTAGAAAACCCAAAATAATCAATAGGAAAAAGCATACAAACAATGAGAGAATTCAGTAAAGCACAATGTCAATTACTAGAAATCAATAATCTTTATATATAAATACAAATTAGGAGATTTAACAAAAAATGACCCAATTTATAATAGCTCTCCCAAAGATGAAAGTTACAAGGAATGTGAACAGGTATATGAAAACATTAAGACATATCTGAAAGACACAAAGTAAGACCTTGACAAATGAAAAGACATCTCATATAGTCGGGATCCAGATGCGGCAATGGAAAGCTGTCTATTGCCCATAAGGAATTTATAAAGTTAACATAATCCTGACAAAACATCAATGCTTTTAAAGAAACCAAATTAGCTGATTCTAAAGTTCATATAGAAAAACAAACAAGAAGAGCCAGGAAAATTCTGATAAAGAAGACACAGTAAATTGACTAGCTCTACTAGATGTTAAAACAAATATAAAGCTTTTATAATTAAATCAAGGTGGTACTGAGGCAGAGTAGGAAGAAGTGAGGGAAATTCCTTGACAAATGGAATAAGGGAAACTGAGACAAAATAATTAACTAAGGCCAAACAATTTGAGCAATTTATAGCCAGCTTATAAGTCACAAGGTTTTATCTTCCCTAACAGGGACATTTAGGGGCAAATACTTTACACATTCCAGACCATCCCGGGGCAGACTGGCCTTGGTCCCCCTTTGATGACATTCTTTAAAAAATAAAACTAATGGACTTCTGGTAAAGATAGCAGCATAGGTAAACAGGGTTTGCCTCCTCACTCAACCAAATCAAAATTACTAAATTATAGAACAACCATCACTCAGAACTGCCAGAAATCAAGTTAAATGGAAGTCTGACAACAATGGAATTACAGAAAACTCATCCATCCAGACTGTAAGGAGGGGTGGAGACATGGAACTGGTTGGTCCCACATACACATGTGGTAGATAAAAACTCGGGAGGGGTATCTCGGGAGTGCGATGTCCAAGTTCCACACTAGGGACCCCAGCCCAGGGTACCAGTACTAGGAACATGTCTGCATAACTTCTGGCTGCAAAAACCAGCAGAGATGGAGTTGGTGGAAGAAACTTCTAGAGTCCCAAGCAGTTCCTCTTAAAAAAGCCACACACAAACTTACTCAGACTCATTCCCTCTGAGCTCTAGTAGTGAGGTAGCAGCTTGAAAGGCACCAGTGGCATACAAGGAGAAACTGAGGTGGCTGGCATCAAGGCAAGAGCTGGGGGACAGATTTTCCCAGACAGAAAGGTGGGCAGAGCCACAGAGCTGGCAGGCAGGTGCCATATCTGAGACCCCATTAACCTGGCTAACACTGTGTGCCTTACCATGGAGATCCCTGAGGCTGTGTCCCACCGAACTTACAGCTGTTAACAGTAGCTTTTCCATATGAATGGCTGGTCTTGGCTCAAGCTTCACAACTTCCTAAATCCTTTAAAACAAGCAACAGCTGGCCTCAGTAAGCCCCCAGACCCAATACCTCTTGCCAAGTGGCTTCAGGCCCAGCACTAGCAGCAGCCAGTCAGGATTCACAGCTTGGCTTTGCCTGGGAATCTCCAAGCCCAGCCATCTTGAAGATTTCTCTATAGCTCAGGCAGGGTGGCCCCAGGCTGAACACAGTCCGAGGCTGACATTGGCCTGCACCACCTGGGAAACCCCAGGACCTGCACACTCAGTGGACAGCTACAGACCACGTTGGAGCACCACCACTGTCCCTGCATAGCTGATCCTCCAGAGGAGGTGGAGCCTGGTGGTCAGTGGTCACAGCCAACCCTTGCAACTGACTGGCCTGGATAAATCCCTCCCATTGACCTGCCAATAGCAACCAAGACTCAACTATAAGAGGAGGGTATACTTACCCCACACAAAGGACACACCTCGAGTACCCAGATTGGGTGATAGTGGAGGTTGTGCCACTGGACCCTACGGGACACCTACTATATTAGGCCACACTTACAAGACTCAGAGTCAAAGCAGCTCTACCTAATACATAGAAACAAACACAGGGAGGCTGCTAAAATGAGGAGACAAAGAAATGTGGCCCAAATGAAAGGACAGATCAAAACTCCAGGAAAAGAACTAAACATAATGGATATAAACAATCTACTAGATGCAGAGTTCAAAACGCTGGTGATAAGAATGTTCAAGGAACTTAGTAAGAACCTCAACAGTATAAAAATATCCAGTCAGAAATGAAGGATTCACTAACTGAAATAACAATTTACAGGGAAACAACAGTAGGGTGAATAAAGCCAAGAATTAAATCAATGAAAACATAAAAAAGCAAAAAACAACCAATCAGAACAACAAGAAGAAAAAAGAACCCCCAAAAACAAGGATAGTAAAAGCGGCCTTTGGGACAATGTCGAGTGTTCCAACATTCACATCATAGGGGTGCCTGAAGGAGATGAGAAAGAGCAAAAAATTTGAAACCTGTTTGAAAAAACAGTGAAATAAAACTTCCCTAATTTGGTGAAGGAAATAGACATGCAAGTCCAGGAAGCACAGAGAGTCCCAAACAAGATGGCACAAAGAGGCTTACTCCAAGACACATCATAATTAAAATGCCAAAGGTTAAAGATAAAGAGAGAATCTTAAAAGCAGCAAGAGAAAATAAGTTAGTTACCTACAGGTGAGTTTCCATAAGACTGTCAGCTGATTTCTCAGAAGAAACTTTGCAAGCTAGAAGGGACTGGCAAAAAATATTCAAAATCATGAAAATCAGAGATCTATAGCCAAGATTGCTCTACCCAGCGAAGATATAATTTAGAATTGAAGGGCAGATAAAGAGGTTTACAGACAAGAAAAAATTATTCATCATAAAACCATTATTATATGAAATGTTAACGTATCTTCTTTAAGAAAAAGATCAAATCTATGAACAATAAAATGGCAAAAAATACAAATCTATCAACAAGTGAATCCAAAAAACAAACTAAGCAAACAAGAACAGAGACAGTATCATGGACATGGACAGCATTTTGATGGTTGCTAGATGGGAAAGGTTGTAGGGGAAGGGGTGAGAGGTTAAGGGACTATGAAGTACAAATAGGTAGTTACAGAATAGCCATGGGGATGTAAGTATACTATAGGAAATAGAGTAGCCAAAGAACTTATATGCATGACCCATGGACATGAACAGTGATGTGGGGATTGCCTGAGGGAGTAGGGGGATCTGGGTGGGAGGAGTGCAAAGGGGGAAAAATTGGGACAACTGTAACAGCATAATCAATAAAATATTTAAAAACATCAAAAACAAAAAATAAATAAAACTCACCAGAAATTAACCCTGGTCCCTCTATACACCTTTTGATGAATCAACATATTGAAGGATATACCTGGAAAGCTAATGAATATTCTGTTAAAACCCTCCCTTGAGATGTCTCCTAGGATTCCTGCTAGCCAAAGAAAATAAAAAAGCCTCAAGACAAAGGACCTAGAGTGCACCCTTGCTAGAGCATGGCCACACCCTGTATCTGCTCTTTTTCTCCTAATTCTAAGGGATCCCATGAGGCTTGCTACCAGGGGAGCAATGGGCAGGGGCAGCTCATCCTGGGCTTACTCCCTGAACCTGTCTCCAAGGCCCCCTTCTCTCTGACTTTCCAGTAAGGCAACAGCAGCCTGTTGCTTCTTCTGCCTCAAGCTCTTCCTTGTTTCAATGCTCCCAGCTTTTAAAAAAAAAACATACTCTCATAATCACCTGAACTCATGCTGTGAAATCTTTCCTGCAAGAAGTCAAGAACCTATACCACTGGCCAGCCTGAGTCAGAAGCACTCTGGCCCACACCCTGTCCAGGAACAGTACAAGCACATGAATAGATAGGCCAATGGAAAAAGGTTAAAATAAACCCAGATCCTATTACTTATATGTCATTATATATGATAAATGTGGCATCTTTGGGAGAAGGAGTTACTATATGGAAAAGGGGAGTTTTATCCACTTTTTATTGCAGAATACATTCCAAATAGACCAAAGATTTAAGTGTTAAAAAAATGAAACCATAAAAGTTTTATAAGAAAAGGTAAAAATACCTCAAAAGGGAAAATACATTTTGTTTATAAATTTTTTGACAATCACTGTCTATATTTTTTATTGTGTTTTTTCCATCACCATTTATCCCCTGTATATCCCCTTCCATCCCCACCCACCCTGCTTCCCTCTGCAATCACCACACTGTTGTCTGTGTCCTTGAGTCCTTGGAAAATACATTTTAACCTCTTGCTCAAAATCAGGAAGGTAAAAAAAAGATGGAAATCCCTTCCATATCCAGCAATGTTTGTGACTTTCTCCACATAACTGAAGCTTATTTCTTTTTTAAAAAAATTTCTTTAAGTAAGATGTTATCTGAAAAAGAAATGGTTAAAAGGTAGAATAATAGGTAACATAAATATGGTTTGGACAGGTGTCTTCACGAGATGATGATGCAAATCATTTCTCTTTGCTTTTATAGTCTAGTTTGACAATTGTGACAATTACACAACCAAAAAAATCAGGCTGTAATTTTACACATCACAGCTTACACAGCTGATGCCATGCCCTTTTGACAGATTAGATCGCATTTTAAATATTTAAGATTGTTCACAAGAGACATGTGGGCTTTAGGTGGGGATGTGCCTTCCCTATTCCAAGCACCAAAGTTGTCTGATGTCAAGTACATATCAAAAATTTGAAAAATAATATTTTCTTATGGAATTCCTTTTATAAATGCAGAAAAATTTCAGGAATAACTACACTGGAGGACATTCTTCAGAAACTTGGAAATAAAGAACATGTTTGTCCTTTAATAGCTAGCTATGCCATAAAATTAACACAGCTGGTCCCGGCATCCAGGTGTATCACATTAAAGACACTGGTGGAGCAGAGACATGACTTAACCATACCTGAGGGAAGGTACTTCCTTATCTAAACAAGAGAAGGAACTGAGTGTCCATCAGAGCAGCACTATCAGCAGTGGACATTTGGCCCAAGAAGGGTGGAGAGATCAAGTCTGCACCAGAACAAAGCCTTTGAGATTGCTCTGGGTTCCTTTCCCTCTGATGATGGCAACCATGAGTCCTGGTTTAAGCCTCGTGTTCTGGCATAATTATTTATAGTGCCTCTGCCTCCTTTCATTCTCAAAACAAAATGGATGACACATTATATGGGCATACTGTCCACAAACCTTCAGCCTTCTCAGTCCCACCTGTTTTCCATGGTGCTGAACCTTCCCTGCTAAATTCCTTCAGAGTGTATGGTCTATTCTGATTTTTGATTGGCACCTCCTCAAGCTATTCCTCCTCCCCCACGGCATCTGCAATGCAAATGATGTATGCATCCCACACGTACCTAGACACGAGGCTTAGGAGACAGCTTGATTGCACAGGTGAAAACCATAAAAGTAGGCATCAAGGTGAGAGGGACATGAGCCAATGGGGTTTTAGTGTTCTGGTCCCAATTGACAGTAATTAAAAGAGTGAGCAAAGAATACTAATGTTAAGTACAAAGTAGTACTTAATATTAGTACTACAAAATTAGCAGTTACAAAATAATCATAGGAATGTAAAGCACAGCATAGGAAATATAGTCAATAATATTGTAATAACTATGTATGGTGCCAGGTGTATGCTAGAATTATTGGGGGGGTCCCTTTGTAAATTATATAAGTGTCTAATCACAGCACAGGAAATATAGTCAAAATATTGTAATAACTATGTATGGTGCCAGGTATATACTAGAATTATTGGGGGGGTCCCTTTGTAAATTATATAAGTGTCTAATCCCTATGCTGTACACTTGAAACTAATATAAAATTATATTGAATGTCAACTGTAATTAAAAAATAAAAAATGTAAAAACAATACTATGACAATAAAATATATTAATAAAAATAAGAAACAAAAGCTAATAACCCTTGGAAAAGGCATTAGGCAATTATTTCTTCAAAAAAAAAGGAGACATGTTACAATTAGAGACTGGCATTTGTTAGTAAATGTTCAGGTTGAAGGTCTGATTGCAGCCCTGGTAAACCTCAACATAGTGGAGAATATAGAGCTTTTGGGATCTTTGGGGCTTCCTTAGGAAGAAATGTTCTTGCATATTGATTGTCCTTGCCAGAGGTATGACAGAGGGCATATTTGAGAGCAATATTAGCATTATGAATTCATTTTGAAAAAGTATTTCTCTAATAAATTTGAAAGGAGAAGTGTGAGTTTATCTCAGAGACCAATGTCCCAGAGCTAATCAGCCTTACTTCCTTTTCCAGGGTAACGGAAGCTTTTGCTGCATAGTGTTGCCCGGGACAGGAGTTATAGCTAGTCTAAGTTTAGTTTTTCCTTTTTGTTCTTTTTAATTTAATTTAATGATAATTTGTAAATGCCACATGCACCATTGGGGGAAAATAAGATTGATAGGAGGAAGGACAATGGATTTTCATATATTAGAGCAGAAACTGGCTAGGGATATTAGTGAAAATGTTTGTCTTGGAAAAGAAAGAATATTTGAGTTTTGAGCTTTACCTCCACATGAAATAGAGTATCATCCCCACCCCCTTATGTAGATTAGAGCATTTAGACTAAAATACTGGATTGTGATTTAGTACATTTAAAGGCTGCTTTTCTGATTGCTTAAGATGCCTAATGGGCCACACAGGTCCTGGACAGAAAACCACTTCATACAACATTTTTCATCAAATATGTATTGAGCACTCAGTTTTGGACAGGCACTGCGCTAGAATAGCAAGCAACATTTGTCATGATACTATCCTCAATGACCTTAGAGTCTAATGTGCAAAACAGGCATTAATCAAGTAGTGGTCCAAATAGATATAAAATTACAATTGTGTGAACGGTTAAAGAGACCTGATCTTTGGGAAGTTGTGAATAGGATCCTCAGCAAGGTTAGTATTTCCCGGCCAATGTACTTGGCATCATGCGGGTATAAAAGGAGACCTGATGTAGATTTAGGGTCAGAAAGTTTCCCTTAGGACATGACACTGGGCCTGGGGGATAAGTAGGCATCACCTAGGTGAAGAGCTGGCTTGGGGTCGGGGTGGGGGAAAATGTCAAGTACATGGGGGCTCTATTTTCCCATTAAATAATCTAATTCTCAATGATATTGGAAAATATCTCTCAAAGACCCTAAAAGTATATAGTGACTAATATTTTCTAACTGCAAACATGTTCCAAAACTTTTTCCCACTTCATAAATGAAGCATCTGGACCGTAGATCACGTTCAAGGTTAGTACAGGGAGTAGGTAACAATGACTATTCTCAGGCACCATTGTAGGCAGTTTTTTAAACAGTGACATGAAACAGATCATTTGATAGTTCAAACATTTGTTGTAATCTAAAGATTTTTATTTAGAAATATGACGCTTCAAAATATATTGATATTATTATTGCTTAGATTTAGATATACTTCTGATCAAACCATATATCCTGAAATATATCAACAATGAGCACAGAATTCATCTGATAGAATTCATCCTACTCATGCTATTGGAGCTCATATTAGATGATTGTTTCAGAGAAGAACTGGTCCCTGGTTGTATAGGATTTTACAAGGTTAAATAAAAGGCTGTACTTAGCCAAGTCAAGGAACACTGACACATGAAGATTCTTGGCTCTTGTGGAACTTGCATGAAAACAGTTGGGAAGGTTAGCATCAGGAAAATTGTCGTGCTATGATATTTTAGCAATTTTCAGTCTTTTCATTAGTGCCTCTGCTTTACTAACTGGGTTTGCCTTTCTGTTTCCTTCTATTTGCTTTCTTATTTCTCCCAAGCTTCTTACTAACTCAATAGAGAATTTAGAGAAACAGTTACTTCTTTCCCCTTGTTTTTACTTAGATTTCTTTCTTTCACTTATTATAAATTCACAGGGAAGTGGCTACGTTTCCCCTGCCCAGATGCTATCTAGATGGTGGTTCCCTGGGACACAGAGAACAAGTCAAACACAAATCTGTCTGTACAAGCACTAAAAGGTCAGATCTCACCTCTGTGATGCTCTGAGTAGGCTCTCAAACAAGGTTAGTCTGATAGGTGCAAGGTTAGTCTATGTATGGTAGTCTGACAGAGGCAGGAAAGAACAGAGCTGCCCACAGAATCAGGCTAAATATCTAGGAGTAAATGGTGCTTGCAGAAGCCATCTGTAAGGTCTATCTTAGCAGGAAGCATAATAATAACTCACACCTGCAGGGTGGTTCAAGTTTACAAGGGCTTTCTCACTTAAGAGTCTATTGTATGATTCTCTCAACTACCCTGGATCTCAGAAAACAGCTTGCTCATATTGGCTTGCATACAGTATATGGTTCATATACTTCATCTCGAGAGCTCTTTTGGGAGCAGGCATGTTTTGAGATATAGGACATAACCTACACCATCTGCATGCTGTGAAACCATATCTCTGTAGCTTCCAAAAACAGCTATAAATCTCCAACTGGCTGTTAGGGTGTGCATATGCAAGTCTAGTAACTGTGTTAAAACTCCCAAATATTTTCCCTCCTTGAGGGTCTTTGCAGTGGGCTGTACCCTCTCTTGGAAATCTCTCCTCCTTTTCCCTTGTGGCAGACTTCATTCTGGTCATGATTAAAATGTGCCTGCCTCAGAGAAAGAGAGAGATCTGTGATCATTCTCTTCAGAGTGTGAGCTTCCTTCTGCTATTCTCTCTCATTACTCAGTTACTTCCACAACACACTTCTAACCATCTAAAATTATTTTGCCAATCTCATTGTTTATTACCTATCTCCCCCAAATAGAATGCATGCTCCATTGGGGTAGGGACCAATCCTTGTCTACCATTGTGCCCCAATTACTGTACATGGTATAGGTATACTCTAAGCCAGGGTTGTCAAACTCATTTTCACCGGGGGGCCACATCAGCCTAGTGGTTGCCTTCAAAGGGCCAAATGTAGAGCTCCTTGCCCCTAGTTAAGGAGCAGTTACATTTATACAGTCCTAAAATTACATTTGGCCCTTTGAAGGCAACCACAAGGCTGACGTGGTCCCCGGTGAAAATGAGTTTGACATCCCTGCTCTAGGCAACCAATAAATGCTTGTTGAATGAATGAATGAAATATTCTAATGTTTCTCTATTAAGGATTTCACTGAAGTATATCTGTTAAAACATTCATCACTTTTCATTAGTTGGAAACCAAATAAAGTAAAACCATAGAGTGCACAGAATGTCTCTCTGCCATTTTACAAATGAAGAACTTGAAGCCCCAGAAGTTGTGCTTTTCCCAAGGTCCGAGCCAGGACTAGAGCCAGATCACTTTTCCTTGTCCAGTCCAATACTGTTCCTAACACACCTTGACCACTCACAGAGAAGGACAATATTTGTAACAGTTCCAATGGTCAATCTCCTTTTGCATAAATGTTACCCTTGTTGGCTTCATGCAAGTGGGCGAAAGAGAAAGCATTTATTCCATGGAGTAGTTTGTAAACTCAGAGGACATAATGATGTTGGTAGACCTTGAAAGCAAGTGCCAGCACTTTGGTCGGTTATGTTATTTAAAGAACCAGACTGCAAATGGGTTTGTGATTGAGAGGAGCATGAATCAATCTGGTAAATGAGGAGTAAAAAGAGCTAATTTAAAACAGCAGCGGGTCAATAGATTGGGCCAACTCTATATATTACTGTTTTCTAAAACCTTTATTTACAGCAGGAATAATTCTTAAAAACATAGCAGTGTGCAGGAAAACAGATCTGTACTTTAAGATAATGTTCTTAAGGTCTGTCTTTTAATTCCCTTAGGGGCCCCCCATGTCACCCTTGGACAGCAAGAGCAGTAATAATCTCTTTCACATGGCTGTTTGATTTCGGAGATAACTGTAATTAGAACCATGGCCACAGGGATAAAGTTTACCTTTGAGAGAGGACAGATGTCTGGGGAAGACAGCTCTCCTTTAGCATAGTTGATGTGTTGAACTTTATTTTATTTTTCTACTTTATGATTGTAAGTTGCTTGGCTTTTGATGATGATGATGATGATGATAATAGGTAGATGGATAGATGACAATGATTGAGCAGCTAAAATGTGTGAGGCACTGCTCTGAGCATTTCGTAGATATTAATCCACATGATCCTCACAATTATCTTTATTGTGAGGTAAGGATCCCCCTTTACCAATAAAAACATTGAGCTAGTAAGCAGTGGAGCTTGGATTTGAACCCAAGAAGTTTGGTACCAGTGCCCAGCATCTGCCCAGTGCATAATCACTGCAGTGTCTCACCTTTAACCTAATGGTTTGAAGTTGGTATTCTCATTGTAACACTTATTCTAAGAAGCAAAAGATCTAGTCCTTCGTGCAGTCTTGGGATCCAGTACTTACTTTTCAATCCTCCCGCATGCTCAGATCCTTAATTACCCCTCTCCTGGCTGTGTTCTGGGAAGCAGGGCCACTGGGTTTCATCTTGATATTGCCAACTATTAGCATACAACTAACAGATGTTCAAATAGTGTTTGTTCAATGAGTGAATGAGTTTTTCAAATTAATTGCAATTCCTTTCATTTTATTAATAAAGTAGCAAAGCCTCACAAGTCATTTTCAAATGTTATGGTTTAATTAGTAGTTAATTTGACTTAACCTGGGGGGAGGAAGGCAGCGTAAAGAGTAGGAAGGGGAAAAGGAAGGACAATATTGGTTAAAACCTTTGATGAGAGCACGATCAAATACTAACACCAATCTTCATCAGCAGGAGAATTAATTAATTTTATTTTTGCTCTCCCTATGCACTAACTGTTCCCCATTTTGATCCTATTTCCAAGAGACCATCAATAGTTTCCGTGTCCTGGTGATACTTTATAAATCAAACAGACTAGACTTTCTAGGTTCAATATTCCATCAGAACAGTGACTAAAGAGAATAACATGCAGTGATATGTAGGCTTTAAAATAAAGGAAGGGAGGGAGCAAGGCAGGTATACTTGCTTTTCAGAGATGTTGCCCTGAACTACTGAGGAAGCTTCCTAATACATTTATTTATATATTTATTTTTTCCTCCCTACCATCTCTTCCCTCTTCACATATATATGCTACAGTTCACATTTGATCACATCACCCTTCTTTCTATTTAAAGTTCTTCAATGACTCCCCACTGCCTTTAGGATAATGGTGACTCCATAGGGTGCCCACAAATCTTCTCAATTAGACTCAACTTCCTTTCCAGACCTTCCTGCAACAATGTCCACCCATCTGCCCTTACTCTGGTCATACCAATAACTGCTTTTCCCCTGGAACATGCCATGCACATATGCCTTTGCACTGATATGTCTGTCTAAAACACCTCCCTCCCAGCACACACATCCTTCTCCAGCTAGGACAGAAAGCGAAAGCTATTGCTCAGAGTCAGACCTACTCAGCTCTTCCTTCCTGCTTTTCCTGCCCCTTCAACCCTATTATCACAGCAGCCTGCTGGGAACACAGTTTACCACTGCTCCTTCAAGCTTCCCACTTCACTCTGTCTTTGCCAAATACCCCATTGGCCTCCAGGATCTGGCTCTCATTCACATGTCTCTCAGCATTGTGTCCCCCCATCCTCACACCACCACTATTAATCCTGCTATCACATCTACAGGCATTCAAGGTTTGCTCTTTGTCTTTCAGACCTGTGAGCTCACAGGATTATAAAGAGTCAGAAGAGATAAATAATATTTACTAGAGAGTCCCAAGTGCCAGGACTTTTCTGGAAGCTTGCTATGCTTTTTAGCTTTCACAGCTGTCGTGAAAGTATTATGCCTGATCTACAGAGCTGTGATGTTGGTGGTCCAAATAGGGTCCTACCTTGGATTCCTAGTTATGAATTATCTAGAGTGGCTATCATACTTCCAGGATTTTTCAGCGATAAGGGAAGTTTGGAAAAATATTGTTGAGATGCTATGGTCACAAAACAGAGTATGGGTATTTGGTGCAGTCAGATGAGAGAACAGCAGGCAACACAGGGCATGTCATAGGGGGTGGACTGTCCCCAAAAGACTAAACAGAGAGCATGGAGTCACCCGCTTGCTCTGACCTCCCTGGTGCCGATGCTCTCTACTGTGTGCTGCCCTTGCTTGTCACATGTGCCCTAAAGTGAACAAAGAGGTTCCTGGCTTATTTATTTCCATAAGTCAAGGCCACTGACCCAGAGCTACAGTTGTCAGCAGTGAGCATGTGCATCTTGGCAGTGACCACATTTTTCTAGGTCACATGACTTTGTTCAAAGATTTAAGCGATAAAATTTAAGGGCATTTGGGGAGAAATGAACCTCTTAGTAAACATCAATTCTCAGTGGAAGATGTTTCAGATGATCTACCACATTCATCAAAAGAGCAAAGAGAAACATTTCTGATGTGAAAAAGATGGAGGAGGAAGCTGTGACATTTCTACTAATTAGGTCATTATTGCTTACCCTGGGTCTAAGCACTAACCAAAAGTGAAAGCCATAATGGACGACTCATCCCCATTAGAGGTGTCCAACATGGCACTTAACAACAGCAGCAATAATAACGTGGGTCCCTGAGAGAAGACCGATTTCATTAACACGCTGATGTCAGACTTCAGAGTAGCTTTTAGTTGCAGGCTTTCAATCATTGTCATCCCCAGTCGGATACAAACAAACAAGGATCGAAGGGAGGGAGAATGGCCCCACAGCATATTGCCCAACACAGAAATGACCTAACAAACTTCCTCTAAGTTGATTAAAAAACAAAATGAACATCTGTTCTCAGTACACTGCAGAATGTATTTAATTAAAACCAATATAATCTCAGCATGATAGAAGGAAGGCCATCAACACTTTTGAGTATATGTCAACCCAGAGATAATATCTAAAAAGAAACAAGGGTTTTCCTCTGCATACATGACTTTGTAGACCAAAGACGATGCTCTGTGTTATTCTAATAGCAGTGACTCCACTGGTAGTAACCATCACTATCAATAAGTAAGACCACACGTCTACGCATGTAGGGGTTATTTGTCATTTCAAAGTCCTTGCAAATTGCCTTATTTGCCTTAGAGGACTTAAACTACTGCATCAGTTGCTGAAAAATATTCAGGTCTGTGGTAGAGCCTAACAGCTGTTTGATACCAAATAACAACAATACACTACAACTGAAGAGAAGTGCATGGAATTCTGAAGCCAATTAAAATGACAGGGATAAATTAGGTAGGAGGAATGTAATTATCCAAACAGATCTGGGCAGGCTAACAGGGCTAATAATAAACTCATCTTTTACGGAGATCTAATAAGGAAATCAGTTACTTATTTTTTCTTTTACATGTTAAGTTTTGGCCTCCTTTGAGGCTGGAGGAAGTGGTTAAATGCTTCTACATTTGTTTGAGCAAATGTGTGAAATGGAAAAGAAGGACATGCTTCTTTTTTGCTCTGCCATAGCCCTCTCTCAATCCATTTGAAAAACTTTTGCTTCAAGCCTGACTATTAGCCACATGTTCTTAGATACCTTTTCTGATGTGCTCAGATAAAGAATCTCCTGGTTGGTAGTCTTACTGTCTTGATCTCACCTTCATGAGAGCCCTCATTGTATCCACTCTAGGAGATGGTTTACTCCACCTGTCTTCCTCATTAGACATGAGGACGGCGGCCATGCCATTCATTTTTATATATCCAGTGCCTCAATTTATGCTCAATCAGTATATTTTGAAGTCAAGACATGCTCCAGAAAAAAAAAAGGAATCCTGAAAAATAGTAAGACAACAGAATGATCTACAAAAGTGAGATGACTTATTATCTGACCTTCAAAGCTTAGGTTCTAAAACCTAAACTAGAATGGGTATAATACCCACATTTCTGAGGGGTTCATCTAAACAGGATTCAGAGGAAATTGGTGATCATGATCTATTTTTTTTTACAAATGTAGAAAAAAAAGGACACTTATATCAGTAAAGATACCTTAGGTTTGGGGGATAAACATCTAAAATAGGGTATGTATGATTACTCAACGTGCTATATTTCTTTTTCAATCAAGTAATGGCATCTTTTAAAATCAAAGTACTCCTCCAGGGCTTAGTATTGGTCCCATCCTCTCCAGCTCCAACAGAGATCAGGCTTGCACTGTTTTTACCTGAGTGGAAACTCAGGGATCCCAGGATTCAAGGCAGGATTTTGCCCTTTCGTGTTTTGAGCTAGTGGGAAACCATCTCACTCAGGAAACAGAGTGAATGTAATGTGAGGGAAACTTTGCAAAGAGCTCCTGCACCAATCTCAGTTGGAATAAAACTTTCACTCTTTTAGGAAGACTGAACCTACAAGGAACTTTTCAATCAGATGGTATTCTTGTTATTGGAAGCCAAATACCAGAGCATCAGGAGCTATATTTATTATCAGTAACTGTAAAAGCCACATCATTCTATAAAGTGTCATTTCAGAAAGAGAACCTGAAGTTCTATCTGTTACAATAATAAATACAACTGCAGCCAACTACATCCTTGCATTTGGGGATTGGATGACCAAAAAAAAAAAAAAAAGGTCTATTAAAAAGGTAGTACAGATTGTGTCATTGGCAAGAGTTAATAATTGATTCCCAACAGACATATTAGGCACTAGACCTTTTATGAGTTCTAGGGTCATATTTTCTCAAAAATGGAGCCTTAGAGAGCAAGGGACATAGATTCAAGTGAGTTACTGGCCTCCTTGGGGAGTCTTTACAAACTTGCATAAGCATTTATTTGGGAATAAAAAAGCTACCTCAGGAAGCTTTCTATTATACAAAATTCAAACTTACTTGATCACTAAAAATTGTTGGCCAAGGACATAGTGTCCCATAGTTAGGGGCTGAACTCTGTAAACATTCATGAATTATAGTTGAATTAAGTGTAGCAACACAGCATGTTGTATTTTTCATGGAATAAATTGGATTGCTTTTTGAAGGAAGGTGTTTATATTCCAATGACATGATGCTTCTGCCAAGCTAGGTTGCTAAAGGTCTGTTTTTATACTGCCATCTTAAACCTATGAAGACGTTACAAAGAGCAAAAAAAATACACACACACACATGCACACCACTCAAGGTATTCCATGGGCACTTGGATAGAGCTTGATTCTATACCTAAATACAGATAACTCTAATCATTTCAGTTCCATGCTCAAAATCTTTCAGTCTAATGCCTACAGATGAACTCTAAATTCATTAGTTTGGTTTTCACACTGGTCCCAGTGCCCTCGTATTCTCCCACCAACACCGATGCACCAGGCAAAGGGACTGTAGCATTTCTAGAAAAGCAGCCCAACATATAAACTTTCCTGCTTTAAGCGTAAAGTATTTACACCTCCACTTACTGAAATTCTATTATTCTTCAAGGCTCATATTGAATGCAGCCTCTCCTGAGAGTCATTTCTGACTAAAATTAATCTTGATCCTCCTACAACATTAAATTTCTTTTTCAATTATATTTGTGTATGTTTATGTACTGAGACACCACCTCAGCACAGTGCCTGGCCATGGGTCTGAGTACATATTTGTTGCTTTCATATCATTGTCCTTCTCTTCCTAGGTTTTCCTAGGTTATTATCTCTATAGATACTTGACAGACCTAACACTCTACGACTCTATAGTTATAAAAGTTACTCTCTTGGCTGATCACTTGCCCATTTTTTTTAAGTTACAATGTGGTTTTCCAGTTTCTAAAACATTTGAAGTGCTAAAGAAATTGGTTTCATCAGTGTTTTGAAAGTACAGTAAATCCTCACTTAATGCTGTCAACAGGTTCTGCAACTTAAAGCAAAATTACATACAAAAAAGCCCCCACAATTTCACCATAGGCTTATTGATGTAAACAAAAGAGTTAAGTTCCTATGGCATCTCATTAACATAATAAAATAATGTTGAATAAGATGATATAATTCAAGGACCTGCTGAAAATTATTTTTGTTTGAATATCACTATGTTTTGTGAAGTTCTGAAAACCAAACATGTATCAGAGAGTGATAATAACGTGTTTTTGGACAGTGTGCTTCAGTTGAAAAGAGTTGAGTCCTTTCCACATATGTGTTAGTTAGTTTTTTAGACTGAAGGTCAGGAGGAAAGTATTGTTACATCCATTTTTTAGTTAAGGAGCTAAGGTTGATGTATCAGCACTAAGTTTGCATTGAGATCAATGTTATTCTCTAATACATTTCATCCAGCTCTGTGACTTGTGCAAAACAAGTGTGATGATGTGGCTACAGGGCCATCCATAAAAGCAGAGAAGATGGTTTGGGGCCATTATCTCCTGTTCCATTCAGGTACATGTAGCCTGAGTGTCTGTCTGCATTTTGAAATTAAGGCCAGTACTTAGAGAGTTGTGCCTAAGAACCCCACTGGGACCCCTAACACTGGGATAGAGCTGCCACAGAGATGGTACTATATTGGTAAAAATGGCTCTGGAGGAGCTCTGCAGTCAAACAGGCCGCAAGAAGAGAGACAGTGAGAGATTCTCTTCACTTGTCACTTCCTTGGCCCATTGGATAATCATCTGGGAAAATGCTCATCCTGTGCCTCTTCCCCTAAGAGAACATTCCTAGTAGGAATCTGGCCTACATGTCAATCCACTAGAAACCTACCAGATTGCCTCTGCTATTAAGGCAAGTCACACTGTACTATGATAAAGTAGGGAAATAGAAATGGAACAGTAATGGGTTTATGTGGTAGGGGTGCAGAGTAGAGATGGACCAGGGATGAGGAGGGGAAGACCTTCTTTATTCCACCAAAATGAAACCCACTATTTATTAGCATCTCTGACCACCAGGATTCCCAAGTTGGCAGAGCTAGGTTTTAGCATTAGCTATTTTGAGGTTTCAGGTGAAAGGAAGACTAAAGGGAAAAGTCCACTGTCACAGCACTTATTGAACTATTGAACAAGTTGAGGAGCAATGCATTATGCTCAGTGCTATGGTAGATGTGATTAAAACAATACACAAAGATGCTGCCTTCAAGAAATGTAAAGTTCAGTGGGTGTGGTAGGGCATCCTAACACACCCACTGCTTTGTTCACTGAAGAATTGAGTGCCTGTTTTGGATTACCAAGTCATTGAGATGCGGAGACTTGGGGTTCCTGTGGGGAAGATGCATTTAGATAGAGCCTGCAGAGTTCCAATGCCTGGGGCTATTTTCTTCAAATTTACACAAATGTAAAAGATAGAGCTTGTTTCTTAGGATCAAGGGCAAATGCAGAATTAATGTAGGTTTTCCAACCTTAACCCACCAAAAAACATTCTGAAGAAAATACTTTGAAAGTGTTCAGTGTATGCATATTTATAAGGGAAAAGGTGGAGGAAAGAAGGAAGCAATATTGTAGACAACAAAGGGGTAAGGAAAAGGGATCTAAAAATGGTTAATCATAGATATAAAATTTTGAAAGTTTTGACCATAAACAATTTTTAAAATTGGAAGACAAAGGGAGCTCTCTTTTAGATGTTGACCCGTCCTTTCCTCCCCAATGCCCTAGAAGATATCCGTGAGATACACCACACTAGCATCACGAACAGCCCCTGGGAGCTGTCGTGTGTGCACAGCAGTTGGTATAATCATAATCTAGTTCAGGCCACGTTGCTGTAAGCCATGTGGATAATTGGTTTCGCAGAGCTAAGCTTTGTCAGCATGGGTTACCCCAGATGGTTGGGAAAATACTCTAAACTTGGCAGGTGCTAGATGTCGAATCACACAAACCTCACTGCATTTATTAAGTCATTCCCATTTGTAGCACATTTTCTTGGTGACAAAGTTAAAAACATAAGTCAAAAAATGAACCAATCAAATTGATAGAAGTTCAGAGCTGATCTCTTAAGGTCTCTAGTGAATGCAGGCCCTGCTGCAGGGGAGGGGTCTGTCCTCTGAGCACAGGTCCTGGAGCCCTGCTCCTGATGCTCAGATTGCAACTGAGGTTACTTTTTTATTATACTCATAGCTTTGGGGTAATTTATTGTCAGTCTTACACAGATCAGGAAGGGATAGAGGCCAGAACTTCAGGTTTCTGAGGTGATAAAATAGGCACACTCACCCCACTGTATAGCTACTTCTCTGAAGCCTTTGTGGTGACCATGCTGATAAAATCTTCAAAATTTTTTTCAAGAACATTTAATAATAGTCCTTGCAATTTCAGGGAAACAAAGATTCTTCTTTAGAGGTTACAAAAGTCGTCACCAGCATCACCTGAATCATGAATAAGGAGCATAGAAGGACCTGAAGTTTTCATTATTATCATATCATATCATCATTACCAACCTAGAGAAGTCATGATGCCACAATAACTAGAACTGTTTGTAGCTCATAAAGCACTTTTGCATACTCGACCCCAAATGACCATCAGCTCCACCTAAAAACATTTCCAAGAAGATTTAGCAAACTCTCTGCTCAGGAAATGTCAGAAAAGAACTTTCTGGACACTGCAAAGGGCAACTGGAATTCTCTACGTAAGACATGCATGCACACTTAAGAGCACAATTTTTAGTATATAGTTGATGAGAATTTGGTGACAAACCAAATTTCTCATATAATTACTTTAGCCACAATGAGACCTAGAATATTTGTTTGGCTTGTTTATACTGTACAAGAGATCAAAAACTATTTCCATAGTATTCATTTACAGGGGAGTTTAATAGGCTATTTTGATTGTGTAATTTTTAGTAAGTTAGAGTAAATCTGATTACATTGACAAGGTACATAAATCCTAACATTATTATCTCAACAAAATGTCCTGAATATTGATAAATTCTCCCATAGCACCAGTGAGAAGCTGAAACCCCAATTACTTTTAAATATGATATGAATCAGTTTTCTAAAACCGTCCTAAAGTCACAGGAATGGTGATGAAATAACAAATTTATTTTCTGTATCTTTGGAAAGTTACCAAATTGCTGGATGTACAATTACCATCAGCCAGCTGTTTGCTTCAATTAAAAAGGGGCAAACACATTTATCTCTACATCCATTTATAAATCAGATCATCTCTTGCATTTAGCCCTTGTGTATTTGTGATGAAAATCCAGAAAGATATGAGAAATTTCAGATTTCGGTTGTACAGAGCAAACCTGAACCTGTGACGATTCAAACACTGTTTAGCTCAATAGCTCCAAACAGGTGGTCACCCCATGACAAACAAACCTGAACAAATATTTCCTTCAGTAAATATTTCCTGGTGGCAGAAAAGATCATGGGTCATAAATGTGACTGCTTAATGTGAGGCATGCCAGATGGAGCCCTCAAAGGGTGCTGCTGCTGATCTCTTTATTACTGCCGAGAGGGAGCTTCACTGCAGGTGTGCTTTTTTTGTGGGCATCACACTGTAGACTGGAAGTTGAACAACAGCTTCTTACGGTTCCATATTCCCATTTCAGTCATTCGGAATAGAAGATTTACCTTCTTTCCTACTCTAACATTGTAGAAACTGATTTAGTTATTGATGCATCATCCTATGCCTCTCTGAGAGACTCCTGCCTGCTTCCTGCACGAAGAGTAACAGAAATGTGCTGCTCTTTATTGTGCATATGAATAATGGTTGTACAATTGGTTTTGGCTTTAGGTGGTATATATTTATTTATTTTTTTAAATATATTTTATTGATTATGCTATTACAGTTGTTCCATTTTTTCTCTCCTCTATTCCTCTCTGCCCTGTATCCCACCTCCCACCATCATTCCCTCACCTTAGTTCATGTCCATGGGTCATACATATAAGTTATTTGGCTTCTACATTTCCTATACTATTCTTAATCTCCCCCTGTCTCTTTTCTACCTACCATTTATGCCACTTATTCCCTGTACTTTTTCCCCCATTACCACCTTCCCCTTCCCCACTGATAACCCTCCATGTGATGTCCATTGTTGTGATTCTTTTCCTGTTCTAGTTATTTGCTTATTTTGTTTTTGTTTTCTTTTATTTTAAGGTTCAGTTGTTGGTAGTTGAGTTTGTTGTCATTTTACTCTTCATATTTTTGATCTTCTTCTTTTTCTTAGATAAGTCCCTTTAACATTTCATATAATAAGGGCTTGGTGATGATGAACTCCTTTAACTTGACCTTATCTGGGAAGCACTTTATCTGCCCTTCCATTCTAAATGATAGCTTGCTGGATAGAGTAGTCTGGGACATAGGTCTTTGCCTTTCATTACTTTGAATACTTCTTTCCAGCTCCTTCTTGTCTGGTCTGTAAGGTTTCTTTTGAGAAATCAGCTGATGGTCTAATGGGAACTCCTTTGTAGGTAACTGTCTCCTTTTATCTTGCTGCTTTGAAGATTCTCTCCTTATCTTTAATCTTGAGTAATGTAATGATGATGTTCCTTGATGTGTGCTTCCTTGAGTCCAACGTTTTTGGGAATTTCTCAGCTTCCTGGAATTCCTGGAAGTCTATTTCCTTTGCCAGGTTGGGGAAGTTCTTCCTTATTTTTTCAAATAAGTTTTCAATTTCTTGTTCTTCCTCCTCTCCTTCTGGCATCCCTATGATTTGGATGTTGGAACATTTAAAGATGTCCTGGAGGTTCCTAAGCCTCTCCTCATTTTTTTTAAATTCTTGTTTCTTCATTCTGTTCTGGTTGAATGTTTCTTGCTTCCTTCTTCTCCAAATTGTTGATTTGAGTCCCAGTTTCCTTCACTCCACTGTTGGTTCCCTGTACATTTTCCTTTATTTCACTTTTCATAGCTTTCACTTTTTCCTCTATTTTGTGACCACACTCAGTCAACTGTGTGAGCATCCTGATTACCAGTGTTTGAATTGTGCATCTGATAGGTTGGCTATCTCTTCATAGCTTAGTTGTAGTTTTTCTGGAGCTTTGATCTGTTCTTTTATTTGGGCCATATTTTTTTTTGTCTTGGTGCACCTGTTACACAGTAAGGGGCGGAGGCTTAGGTATTCACCAGGTCAGGGCAACTCAGGTTGTGGTGCTGTATGTGGGGGAGGGGTCTGAGAGGGACCAATGATGATTGCTCTGCTCTCGGCTGGCTTTCAGTCAATTCCTCTGCTATCCACAAGCAAATTGGGCCCCTCTGGTGCTGATTCCAAGGTGGGTGGTTTTGTGTATGTTCTAGGACCCTGTGGGTCTCTCCAATGAACTCTCCTGTGAGGTTTGGAGTTTTTCCTGTCTCTTCAATCCTCAGGTTTCTTCAGTTGGAGGTTATGAGGTTTTATTTTCCCACGCTAGAACCCTGTGTTGCTCAGTCTGTCTTGCTCCCGGTTTATCTGCGTGCAAATGTGGGACTGCCTTCTCCTCCAGCCACCACCTTGCCATGAGTCCTCTCTGCCCAGCCGCCCATTTCTGCCCCTCCTTCCAGTCTGGATGAATGTTTCTTCTTTAACTCCTTAGTTGTCAGATTTCCATAGAGTGAGATTTTCTGGCAGTTCTGGTTGTTTTTTGTTTTTAAATTTTTTGTTGTCCTTCTTTTGGTTGTACAAGGAGGCATAATGTGTCTACCTATGCCTCCATCTTGGCTGGAAGTCTATGTGGTATATATTTAGTACTTTTTAACCTTTTTCACTTCAGGGCACACATAAACTAATTACTGAAATTCTGAACCACACAAAAGTATATATATTTTTGCAAATCTGAGAAAAATAGTTATAATTTTGATTCATTCATACTGGATGGCTCTTATGTTGGCTGTTGTCTTTTTTTAACTTGACAGTGTAAGGGAGAAGAGGTCAGTGCCCCTGACTAAATAGTCAGGTATTGCATGTTTTAAAGATTCTTGCAGTAGATCAGTTGAAAATCACTGCTTTAGAGTCATCTTCAGGAATTTGAATTACCTTACCTTTTTACACAGTTCACCTTTATAGAGAACATTTGACAACATTTGAGAAATAAAATTCTAGTTCCATTTTGTTTGCTTTGAATCTCAACACCTCTGATGACTAAATGACTAAACTCAAGGTAACTATAAAATGACTAAACTCAAGATAACTGTAATCCATCTGATTTCCTGTCACTGTTGAAACACTTGGCCCTTTGTGTGACTTCATGCATTGTATTCTCCTTTAAACAAAGTAATGTTGCTTTAAAAATATCAGTATTCCATTCATATTACACCATTTTTGGTGGAATTTCAGACTCTCCATAGAAAATATTCAGATTATTTATTTCTTAAGTCTTTTGGTGGAGTTGCTCCTCTGGTCCTCAAGTAGGCCATTTAACTGATTGAAACTTCTAGTCTAGCCCATAACTGCTCTTTCTTACAGATCAACTCTCCTAGGTCCTGTTGAATTTTTAAAGAACAAGGGAAGTAGAGAATATGTAAAACTTACTGAGTCACTGTTTGTCTACTTTGGGATGTATCCACTTACTCTACTTGGCAAAGAAATGTGATCCATATGCTTTTTTCTGTGGTGGTATTAAAACTCTAAATCTCACTTATCTCTTAATATCTTTTTACATTGAACACACACACACACATACACACCCCTTTAACACCATTTAGATATTTTCAATCTAGATCTATTTTGCCAATGTACCCGTGAACTTGTTAGCAAGAATCTTAATGTCATTAGCAGTGTTATCTCTGGTAACTATATTTCCCAAAGCCCAAATCAGACAAAGATTTTTCCAGTGGTTCCTTCTCTCTTCCACTCCCAACAGCATTTGAACTACCTGGCTATTTCTTTCTCTTGACCCACTTTGGCTGTTTTCTCTCTCTCCAGATGTTCTCAGGCAGTCTTCATGATTTTGAATAGTTTCTATGCAATGGGCTTCTAGGCTTCTACATTTGCATCTCTAGCCTCCATCTGGAGTTGAGCTCCTGAATCTTATATTCAACTGCCTACCTGATATTGTCAATTAGCTAACCAACAGACAAGTTGAACAACAGGTTCTTAGGGTTTACATATCTGTATTTTAGTCACTGTGCCCTTATCCTGCTCCTCTCCCAGCCTTCTCTATCTTGGTAAAGCATACCTCCATCCACACTGTTTCAGCCTTAATCTTAGGAGTCACCTCTCCTCCAGTCCAGTAAGTGTGGTTGATTCTATACCATATGCCTGTTACATGCCCAGCCAGACCATATCTTTCTACTTGTTCCAGACAAGGACAAAGCACCACCCCCTCCTTTCTGGAATACTGCATTTGCCTCTTCACTGATTTCCTTCCTTCTGATCTTGCTGTGCCTATCTCCAATCCTTTTTCCACTAAGTGGTGTCATCTCCTTGCTTAAAGTCATTTAGTTAGTGACTTCTCATTACATGTGGAATAAAATTCCATGTCTCTTTACTCTGTCTTTTAAATCCTTACTTAGTGGATTTCAATCCTTTCTGCACATTAGGAACACATGGAGAAAATTAATGGTGAAACCCCAGAGCTTCTGAATCAATGAATCTGATGAGGGCCTAACCTCCATTTTTTTTTTTAATGCCCTAGAACAGGGGTGTGAAACTCATTTTCACCAGGGGCCACATCACCCTCACGGTTGCCTTCAAAGGGCTGAATGTAATTTTAGGACTGTATAAATATAACTACTCCTTAACAGTTAAGTGATAGCTTGGTGCTGCAGCCAGGTAGAAACAAGGTGCTGGATAAAACAAGGAAGAGGGCCAGATTTGGCCCACAGGCCTTGTGTTTGCCACCTGTGCCCTAGAATGTACAGCCAGGGTAGAAAACATTGCCAACCTGACTGGCTGTCTGCCTACTTCTATGTCCATGTCTTTTCTGACTCTTGCTTTCCTTCTTGATGTTCTATCTCCAGTGACACAGCCCATTGCTGCCTTGGGGACATGCTTTTTTTTAGCCTCATTGACTTCTGCTGCAAAACAGTAAACATGGGTAGGTGTGCAGTGCCAGGTACTCCTGGTGGTTTCTCTCTTTCTTTTCTCTCCCTGAATTACAGTTATACCCCTTGGTAGGATTGTGCCTGGAACATAGACAGTGCTAAAGAAGTGTTTGAAATGTCTGTTGTGATTGATCAATTTTTTGAGGTGGACAAATTTTATTTTAAGCCCTACAAGTTATCATCTAAACATGTTACTCTAACTTAGTCCTTTTTCTCATTTTGCAGGGAAACAGAGATCATTTTTGTGATCTCTGAAACAGGTTATCGAGCCAGAAAAATGAGAGAGTGAAAGACTGGTGAATATGCTGCTGTCCCTCAAATGATTATCAGTCAGCAGTGCATGAATCGGAGGAGCAGCCTTGTAGTTTTGCCTACTGAAGGGGTCTTTGTCCTTCCCCTGGGGATGGCTTCCTACCCAGTCTACAGTGTTTCCTCTAAGGAGTAAGTGAAGCCTGGATCCAGGTGCTCCCTGCATCTGGTCAGCATCCCACTCATGGGCAGATATGCTACATGCAAAGGGATCATCCCTGTTTCTTCGCTTAGTTTCAGTACTCTAGCCCTTTCTTGTCTGAAACTTAAAGAGAGAGCCTCTAATGAGTCTAACATCTTGCCTCTTTTAGCCACTCTGAACATCTCAGTCAAACTTGGGGGATCTCTCCCTCTCAACACCCCAGACATGCAAATCTTTGGGAGGAGTCATTTGGTTCCTATTTCTTCCCCTACCTGTTCTTTGTTTATTTATGAAAATGCACCCACAACATGTTTTCTTTATCCTGATCATCTGGTAGGATAAATCAGAAAACAGATTTATAGGACACTTTAATTGACATTGACAGAAAAAGCATCTATAAAAAACATCCTGATTTTAATACTCCTTAAGAAAAATATTTTTATTAAAACTTAAAAAATATTTTTACTGAGGCTTTTATATCAGTTGGACATAAAATAAGCCTAGAAAAATCATATACAGATTCAAAGTATGGACAAATTTTATCATTGGCAAATGAAATAAAACTTTAAAAGAATGTCTGTAAGTGCTTTTCAAAGGCCTTAAAAGTTAGATTGTTTGACCCTTAGAAGGATATTATTAGGAACATTAGATATAATGGGGAAAAGCCCAACAGTGCTTCCTTGATCCTGCTTCCCTGCTAGCTACTGCAACCAAACTAGGCTTCCCCTATCGCCCAAGTTCTTAAAAACATGTTCTTCACCAGAGGCTTCCATTTCTTCACCTTCCATAACCCATTGCAAGTTCAAGTTTGCATTTCCCCTTACATTCCATTGAAACCATTCCAGCAATGTCACCAGGGCCTTCCTAATTATTAAATTCAAGGAATAGTTAAGAAATCATCCTCACTTAACCTCTGTGGCTCTGAATCCTGTATCCTTCTTGAATTCTCTTGGCTTCCAGAATGCTACTCTCCTGGCTCTCCTCCTGCTTTCTGGCCTCCTGAGGGTCTTCTTCATCCACTCTGGGTTCTCTTCCCTTGAGCTGTTTTCCTGGGGACTGGCTTCCATTTACTGCCTTGACTTGAACCGTCACCTACACATGGGATGATAGCTTCCCAACTACCACTTCTAGCCTGGACTTCCTTCCTTGGGGCTCTAGAACTGCATTTCAAATTGTCTACGGGTGTCATTCACTCATATATCCCACAAGCAACTCAAAGTAGGGCCTCCCAGATGGAACTTGTCCTCCATCCAGAGCCTGAGCCCGAGCCCAACCACCTCCTATTTTCCCTCTCTTGGTTCACAGCATCGTATTTCACCTAATTCTTTGAGCTAGGAACTTGGAAGTCAGTACTGCTTTTTCATTTGACCTAATTTTTCGTATCTGATTAATTGCAAACTACTGCCAACTACTCTTAAATATATCTTTTCAACATTCTTCTCCCCAGCCCAACTCCCACTTCCTAAGTTCAGATCATTACCACCTCTTGCTCAGACAAGTGTGGTGGTAAACTGGTCTTCCTCTATGAGTGCTGCAGCTCTCTGAGATAATAGCCTCCCCATCCCAGCATACATACCTTCATCAGAGTGACCTAACAAAATGAAAAGCTTATCTAATTTTACATTAACTAGCCTGTTCAAAAAATCTCCAGGGTCCCTTGCTGTCTTTAGGCTAAAGCATGACGTTCTAGGTCCTTGTCCCTTAAAGTGGCCTCACATAGGGCCATTCCCAACATATGTCCTACTCCCCATTCCTGGGGAAGCTGTATTCCTTCATGTTTCTCAGCCCTCCTACATTCCTGCTCCTTCCTCCTCCACCTTGACAACTTCTACTCATCTTTCAAGATCCAGATCAACAGTAACCTCTTCTATTAAGCCTTATGTGACTCAGAGATTTGGATATTCTGTGCTCCAGGGCAAAGAGACAGTACAGACTATGGTCATAAAAATGCCCTCTGAAATGAGACCCAACTGAGGTATCAGCTTAGTTTTATAGCTGTAAGCCCCCAGCAAGATACCTAATCTCTCTAAACCTATAAAATGTCTACAACCACAGCACTTAATGCAGTAATTTTATAAATGTTAGATGAGAATAATGAATATAAAACACGTGGCATGGGAACTGGAATATCATAGTGAGCACACAATAAATGATTGCTGTTATTACATTTTCATGGCATTTAATCTAACAACAAACAACTATGTACTATGTTTCTTGTTTATTATAATTAATTATTTACAGGTCTGCCCTTTCCCCAAAGCCTGTGAGCTACTTTAAGGTTATGTTCTAGGAACTATTTCCTTTGAATGCTTAGGGGCTGGCATACAGTAAGTAATCAATGAGTTTTTCATGAATAAATAGAACAAATGAATGTAATATCAAGTGGAACAAGCCTGTCTGTGCTCCTTGATATTTACCTTATCCAAAAATCTCATACTATTAGTGAAGAATGTCATTTAGTCCTCAATACATCCTCATTGAGCAGGCAGATGATGGGCTCATTTATAATTAGATTTTATGCATGGATTTAGAGAAAAGGAAATTAAATAACAATTATAGTTTTATACAGTGAGAGTTACAGGGTCAGTAGAGTTAGGCAGGGGACTAAATATTCTGTTCGTCTCCTGAATCTGTCACTGTGAACTGAAACATGTTCTCTCTTTGGGGTTCTTCCTACCTGACAGGTCATTTCTGTATCCCAAAGCTACTTCTAGGTCCCACTTGTTGTAGTTAGAGTACAAATACACCGGTTATTAGGAACTGAATTGTGTGCCCCCTCCAATTCATATGTTGAAGCCCTAACCCCAAATGCAACCATATTTGGAGTCAGACCCTTTAAGGAGGTAATTAAGGTTTATTGAAGTCAAAGAGATGGTCCTAATCCTTATAAGATGAGACACCAGGCCTTGCTGTCTCCACCCACACATAGAGAAAAGGCCTCGTGAGGACACAGCAAAAAGGTGCCATCTGTATGCTGAGGAGTGAGGCCCCACTAGAAATCAACTCTGCTGGCACCTTGGACTTCCAGTCTCCAGAACTGAAATTAATTTTTTGTTGTTTAAGCCCCTAGTCTGTGGTATTTTGTTATGGCAGCACGAGCTGTAATACCACCTGAATTACAAGTTTTGCTATAATAATAAAAATATGTAAGTAAAATATAAAATAAATATAAATATTTATAAATAAATATATTGTTGATTAAGGGCTTATTGTGATGCCAGACACTAGTGCTATTATGTCAAGTCCTTAATATGCATTCTCTCGTTAAATCCTCTTGACAGATTTAAGGAGATACTATTATCATCACCATTTTGAAAAAAAAAAAAACCTCCAAAAAGCTAAAGAAAACAAACAAACAAAAAAACCCCCCAGAAAATCAGAGAAATCAACTTGCCCAAAGGAACAGACAATAAGAAGTGTCAGATCTGGATTTCAGGATGTCTGTCTTCAGAGCCTATGTACTCAACCACCATGCTGTATAGTAAAACCAAATTATCTGACATGAGTGAGAATAGTCATTAGTGGTCAATAAAAAAATTACTTAATGCAAGAATATCAGAAAAATATGTAATTTAAAATGTCATTTGAATGTAAAATTCATTTGCCAATATTTCACTAAGGGTGAGGGAGAGGAAGCAAGGCAGTGCTCATTGCTTTGATATAGATTATGCAATTCTGCATTATCTTTCATTCATAAGCCATACTTCTAATGCACTGTTGACAATCTCCAGTTTGAATTCCTTCCAAGTGGAATGGATCCTTTAACCCTGCTAAGCAATTTGTGTGAAGATCTATCTAGATTTTTGTACTCCTCCTCTCCCCAATCTTTTAAAGTTGCCATATCCACACCCAATTCAAAGAATATTTTTTAGCCACACACCCTTACTGAAGCCCTCTAAGAGACTCGCTTTAGTTTTCAGAAATGCAACAATCCATTTTTACTGTAATTGTATTTCATGGGTTTATATTCTGTTGAATTAAGTTGCATGAATATAATAATCTCAACTGGATCAATACATTGAGGAGCAAATACAACAGATTCTTAGTAATCAAACAATGGATTCAGAGAGAGGAGGAGGTGAGTGGTCAGTATGCTCTGGGATGGATCAGTGTCTGTTAGAAGGGAATGGAGAGTCTTGGCTAATCTGGCTACTGGGTTAAATAGAGTAGCCTAAGAGAGCTTCTCCTGTAGTGATATGACCTCCCCACCCCATACTTTTAGAAAATAGTACCACATTCATTTAAACTTCATATTTTAGGTTTTAAGCTTAGTGTTTTCATGAACTGCGTTTTCATGAGAGTGTTTTCAAGATTTTCTCTTCTTGGACAAAGCATTTATCATTTCATGGTTTAGTTCACATGTCAATGGAAAGTTAGATTCATTTTCTAACTACAATTACAGGCAAAAATGATGAGTACTTCCTAAATGGAATGGGATAGTTTATAGTTAGCAAATGGTTAGTGTGGAAAGTATTATCATGCAGCAATGAAATATAAGCCTCAGGAACTGATTTACTATCATTTTCACTTGGGAATTAATATAAAACACTACATCCCGGAGCCCTAGGGGAAGTGCTCAGTAGACACAGTAAAAGGAAAAGGGGAAATGAGATGCCTGTTCTTTAGGAGCCTCTTTTTCAAATGATGGAGTATTACTTTTATCCATTTTTATTCCAGTGCCTTAAAGACCATTTTTATTTTAGGACAGACATAATCACTGTAAGAGGTTCAGAATTAAGCAAATCTAGGCTCTCAGGAGATAGCCTCAAGTTGTCTTGGCCCTGAGGAAGCCCAGCTGACTGTCTGATTACATAAAATAACCTGCTCAGTGAATCCAACACAGGAGGTGTGGAGATAGCAACACTCAGTGGTCATTCACGGCCTCAGAGCTGAGCCTCAGCTGAGCTTATCTAGTTGTACCGCAAGAGGAGATAAGACACATGGAAAATGCTGCACCTCCAGAAAAAAAACGTTGCAGCCAGTGTTGCCTTACACAGTACCTTAGGATGGTTGTTTGAACACTCACTACACATCTAGGGAGAATGCAGTATCTTCTCGACATATATTAGGAGTAAGTAGTTGGGTAGATTCTTACACATTGGTACTCTTCCCCAGAGTGTCTCAATTCATTGAGCAACCTTTGATAAACCATATATTATATATTGCTCATTACAAAATTGTAGCTAATATGTTTGTTATAAAACACCTTAAGGATTTATTTCAGGGATTCAGAAGCAAAATGAAGACTTTTTAAAAACCCTGAATATCTAACTAAATAATTATTAGTAATGAAATGTGAATATATATAATTTGCATGTATATACATATATATTTACCAAAATACAAAACATAGTGTGCTATACAGGTCATGCTCTGTGTATCATCAGGGACAAATAAATACATTTTAAATAATATGTTTATGTTAACTTATACTACAATATTATTTTTGTGCTTATAATAGCTGGCATTAAAATTAAGGATAATTTATGATTTTATGAACAGATACATAGTGAAAATGTGAATAAAGTCTTCTTGCTTTCTTTGTTTTCAGGTTTTTTAAAACTTCCTTTCACATTTAATTGTGAACAACTTTATTTTTGCAGAAAATTAGTGACCTTTTTGTGTCTGAAAATCACATTTCAATATGGAAATACTTATGAATTTAAAAATGAAATTGCCCTTTTCAGTATGCTGGTTATGGGGAAAGGCCTCATTAAATATAAACTCCATGTTGTATCTCATTTGACACCTAAATCCATGGCTGACACACAGGAGGCATTCAATAGTCATTGACAGAATGTGTCAATCTACATTGAGTCCCAGAAGCTGTTGAAATCATTGGCAAAGGGAAATCATCAAGGGTCTGTAGAAGCGGTTACTTTGCTTGAGGAGACAACAGATCAGAAATTTTGGAAATACACCAACAAAATAAATGACTTATTATTCATGGTAGGTATCTATGATCACATGAAACAGGAAAAATACCTAATTAAATGGTATCATCTTTCCTTAAAAACACCTTTCAGTTAAAGAACAGGGTTAAACTTGAGCCATTATTCTTTCTGGTTTTATCTGAATTGTTAACTGGATTCATGTTGTTTTCTTCCCTAAGAATAGAGAAAAAGGAGCAAACCTCTTTCTCATATTTCTTCAGTGCCTCCCATCATCCTCCAGGACAAACTTGACGGTCCTTGGAAAAAGCAAGAAATGGCTAACACAAATTTAGGTCTCAGTTATTCAGAGCTCGTTATCCAACATGTGGGCTGTTTATAATTCCTTTTATTCCTACATTTCTCCCACATGTTTTTCTTAGGAAGAGAAATGTAAGGAAGTTAAACTCCTATCAATAGAGTTCCTTATTAGTTGGCAGCTTTGATCAAATGTTTGGTGTACTTAATTTCTACAGTGAGTTTGGGAATTTTCTGTAAATTTAAGTAATTCTTAGCAACCACTCAGATAGTTTTTAAAAGTATAGCAGCAAGCCACAATCCCCTCATGTTGAAAGTGGTTTAAATTGAGTGACATTGGATTATGACGGTGTCTTTTTTAATACTCTGAAGCTCTAAGTAGTTATAAGTAATGAAAGGTAGGCTAACATATTGATGGTTTCCATCTGTAGAGCACACAGTGTATTTTGGCAATATAGTCAACCAGAGTCAGAAGTTTAAGGTTCTGGTCCCCTTAAACAAACTTGAATTCTACATCTACTTAGTGGCATGCTTAGAACAGGGAATATTAGGATGAGTTAAATTGTCTTTCCTTGCAGTAGATCCTGGTCTTATGGAAAAGCCAGCAACCAAACCAATACTTATAAAACAATGTGGTAAGTTCAATGGTAGAGACTACAGGAAGCATTATAATATTACAGTGCTTAGCACTGGTTACCTAACCCAGTTTGGGGAGGTGAGGGAAGGTTTCCTAAATGGCTGGCCTTAAAAGGATGCTACAGCTTTTCTGGAAGACAGACAATCTTCTAGGTAAAAGATAGCATATGAACGAGGTCAAGGAATCAGAAATATTATGATGTATTCATAGAAACAGGAGTTTGTTCCCACTCAGAGTAGACTAGAAGCAAGTTTTGTAAAAACCTTGGACCATCATTTCTCATTTGGCCACACTACTATGTGCATGGCTTACAGCAGTGAACAAGAGGCAGGTCCCTGCTCTTAGGGGCTAGTGGAAGCAAAAAAGTAACTTCTAATAGTGATAGAGTCTGTGAAGAGAACAAAAATGGTTAATGGGATAAAGAGTCAGGGGATATGAGAAGAATGGACTTTTAGAGAGTGGGTCAGCAAGACCCTCTCTGAGAAGGAGACACTGAACCATGAACCCCAGGGATTTCCCTGGATTGCTGGAAGTGGAGGTATCAGCAATTGTAAAGCCCTCAACATAGGAATGAACCTGGACATTCAAGTACCTGAGAGATGAATGGTTTGTCTGAAGAACAGTGAGAAGAAGTAAGAAGAGATGAGGATGGTGGGAGAGGAGATTTTCAGGACCTCCTAGCCCAGGATCAGTGGGTAGATTTCATAGGAAGTCACTTAAGAAGGGGAGTGATGTGATCTGACTTACTCTTTAAGAAAGGTTACAATGGCTGATGTGTGGGGAATAAATTATGGGGAAGGATTGGTGAGTAGAAGCTGAGATCCCTTGTAGGAGGCTACAAATGATGGTGGCCCAACTCTTTTGTGAAGTGGGGACAATGGATCCTCATAAAATGTTTGTAAAGTTCTTAGAGCTATTGCAGGAAAAGTTCTGTAAGACGCAATGTCAGACGTATCTATATTGCAGAGTAGATTCAAGCATCAGATGGTATTGTGGAATGTACACTTTAAACTTTCTTAGAAGTCCATTAGCTCTGAATCCATGACCATTCTTATGCACAGTTGAAGCATTCTCTCTCTTATTTTATAATGATAACAATTACTTCAAGGATTCTTAAACTAGAACTTGTAGTAAACTCAAATCTACAGCAGAAAAATAAGTCCTAGAGGGAGAAAAACAAATTAATAACTAAACATTCTCCTCAAACACTCTGTCAAGGTCAACAGAAATTTTTCAATATGAAATTGAACTTCAACTTGAACATCACTCCTAGCCAGCAAGACAAATATTGGGGAAATTACTTGAGTGAAATGGGTCTTAACCATAAATTATACAGAAAAAAGTGGGTGATGGCCATCTCATAAAAGCAAAGGGTCATACCAAAGTATTCCAGGCTTAGGGTCTTCTCAGAGGGTTAGAGAGACAAAATGAAAACAAAGCATTCCCCACACACAGTCCCCATCCCTTTAATCAAATCTAAATAAATTAACTGGACTGCTCTGGAAATCTTAGTAACACATTAGTAGTAGACACATGGGGAGTAAGTGCATTCAAAAATTTCTTGACATCTTACACCAACATGTGGTGATTGAAACACAATGGTAATCATTAAGAAACTTAAGTCTGAAGGGGAAAAAAAGAACTTCTCAATTATTTGAGATGTATATGATTAATCCAAACACTAATTTAAACAGGCTTAAAACCTGGTCCTGAGTTTGGGAAGCTCTTTTGTCTTGAATGCTTTAAATTTTCAGATGGCTTTCGACTTGAGAATATTCACATTTTTTTCCAGGAGCTAAGTGATATTTCCAGTCATTTTATAGAAGAAATAGAAGAGAAGAAATGAAAACTGAAGTGAGAATGACATATTAACCATGTAATTTAAAATAAAATGATTTGAACACCAGGACCTTGCAGATATTTTAGTCTTTATTAGACAAACTGGCCTTACATTTTCAATTCCCTCTGAATGTACAGACAGTCAGAAGTCATACAATAAAGTAAAAATGTTTGGCTTGAGTGGGGAATAAAAAGTATTTGGCTCCAGCTCTGACTTTAAAGACTAGCCTCCACTTACAGCTTTGGACACGATTACATCAAAGGCTCTGATTTAGAGTGAAATGGCAGCTTTATCCACAGCGACTGTTCAGAATAAACATAGGTCCATCCTTTCACCCACAGTAATTGGAAGACGGGTGCTAGATATATCTCAATAACATTCACAAACTAAATGCATAATCCTGAAAAGTAGTGGAGGACATTGAAATATTGGGTCACTAGGAAGCAGTAGTCCATTTTCATATAGTTCTCATATGTTTAATTTTGTGCTGAGCCAGGAGAATATTCAGCTTGACTTATCCCCTAGATCATTCCGTCACTGCAGTTTCCGGTGTCCTACTCTGGCACCTTTTCCTCATTTATCTGTAATTTGATATTCTGAAATTGTCAAGTCACTTTAAAAAAGAAGACCCATACAGATGGTAAGATTTTCTAAGAGCCATAAAAGTCACCAGTTCAGGGCTTTCACATCCAATCTATGGACAGAATTCTGGAAAAGGATAAATGAAAATGAGTAGGATCGGAATTGGAGCACCATGTCTAATGTATTTGGAAACTTTCCTTTTCATGTCCTGCTCGAGGAGTCCAGGCAGCTGGCTTTAATTCAGCCTGAAGAAAAGGTGCCAGCCTTCCTGGTCTGGTGGCCTGGGAAACAGGAACATTCTGTGTTGAAGGTGCCTCTTTGCAAATCTCTGTGGGGCTGGAATTTTATCCTTTGTTCCTATGGTCATGACTGTGGGTGCGGACAAGGGTCTTTCTCACATAGAGACCATTGCCTTCAATTAATGGAAGCAAAATTTATTTTCATTACTTCTCCACAGAATAGACAAGTAATGAAAATGCCGTGTTATCCTTTGTTTTGCAGACTGAGGATGAAGCCCACTGTTCTCTTCCTGAGCTTCCTATACCAAAGTCTTTTTTTTTAAATTAAATCATTTTTTAAAATTGTTATTGCATCTGCTCAGGAAGCAACAAGCCAAGTTGTGACTGAGCCACCAGCCAGGTAGGTGTTGGAAGCTTTCCAGCAGTGCGTGTACTTGCTGCCTGGGGCACAGGGAATCACCGCAGAACTCAGCAACCCAGCTACTTACAATGGGCTGCCCAGGTAGGATGAGGCTGCTTAGCATCACCTGCTCTGCAGGTAGCCTTGGCAGCTATGTTTAAAAGGGAAGGTGTCAGCCAAACTCTACACTTGGTTTCTCAAGTGACTCAGTGGGAAATTAGGCTACAAAGTTGGGTTAGGATTAGACAATATTATTCTGTTATTGTGAACCTGACTGAATCTGAATTATTTCTAGAGAAAGGAGATGCTGAACTAGTCATCATTTAATATCCCTTAAACAAAGAAATGTGTATTTCACTCTCCTTCAAGGGAGGTGAGGTAACACAGCTGAACCCAACCAAAGCTTTGGCAGGAAACCAATGGAAATTAGTTTCTCTTCATTAATTTTCATTTTCCAGAGCAGCAAAAACAATAATACCTCTGGGTGAAAATTCATTCTTTGTTTCCATAATTAGAAAACTAAGCTGTTTAATTGTTGGCTGGAAAGGAGAGAGTATTAATTATAAATATCTCACAGCAAGTGATATTGGAGTTATCATATGGCCCACCCCTGAGAGCTAGTAACCCTCCCAGATACTATCTTAGACAATTCATTTTTAGTCTAACATTAGTTTATAAGTGCAAAGCATGAGAACACCAGCTGCTGATAGCCTGTGTTAAGAGAGAGAGAGAGAGAGAGAGAGAGAGAGAGAATGGAGAAAAAAGGCCAAGTTTATTTCAGATGTCTGAAATAGGATTATTAGTATAGGAGAAGACTTTAGATGAAAGTGCAGTATTGGAGTTTGCTTCAGAAGGAGTAACAAAAGACATGCCCAATCACCAATCAATGGCTGTACAGATTCCTAAAAGACTATACCAGTCAACTCTTTTGAAGAGTTGTACATGTAATTTTTTTGTCTTCAAATTAGGCAGAACGCCATGTATTACTACTTCGTCACTTTGTACTCTGACCACTGAACCTGAGTCTAAGAAGTAAATCACATATTTCAAGCACAACATGCATGTGCATGCACACACACAATTTTTAACAGTATTTCTAATAATATGGCCGTATTGTACACTCATTGATCACTTTTTAAAAATCTGGGCTTCTGGAAATTCTCGGAAAAAAAACATGGTGTCAACAATGAACTGGGTCAGTACTTTTTATAACACCAATTTTATAAACTGAGAACCAGAGACACTCAATGTGGGTGACTTTTCTAAGAAGATAACATTGAATGCATGGGCCCCTGACTTCCAGCCCCTGGGGGCTGCCTGGAATGACTCAGACTGTGAGCCCAGACATCTCAGTCCTCTCATAATCTGCCTCATTTCCAGTTTCCAAGAGGGTCAAGAATTTTCACTCCCCCACCCCCATATGCCCCAAATCTGAGAGTCTCACTCTCTTGTTTGCCTAGTGCCAAATTAAACTGGTTCACACAAGGCCTTAGTAGTACTTTGCAAATATACAAGGCTAAAATGATAACAAACACAACATTCTTTTTTGTTGTTGTTGTTGTTAAATGTAGGGTTTTTAAAAATTTTTTATTGTTATTCAATTACAGTTGTATGCCTTTTCTCCCCATCTCTCCACCCCACCCCAGCCAAACCCCCCTCCCTCCCCTACCTCCACCCTCCCCCTTGATTTTGTCCATGTGTCCTTTAAGTGAAATAAGCTAGACAGTGAGGGACAAATACAACATTCTTTAGCAGTCTGTTGAGCTTTGTGTTTATGTAGCACTATTTCACCTCTAGGACCTTGCCTCATTGGCATAACAATGCACTACGAAAAGAGGAAGAGAGAAGATGTCACTTCAATGACTAATAGGGGAATTCTTTAGTGTCCCAGTGCAATGCAGATTTAATGCATTAAATAAGTTCACCTTCTTTGCTTCGAGATGATTTCCACATTTCCAGTGAATCATCTGAGATCTATTCCATTTAAATCACATACATCAGTGATTTTCTTTTTTTTTAATCCTTACCCAAGAACATGCATATTGATTTTTAGAGAGAGGGGAAGAAAGGAAGAGAGAGAGGAAGAGAAACATCGATGCAAGAGAGAAATATTGATTAGTTGCCTCTCATATGCCTCCTGACCGGAAATTGAACCCACAACACAGGCATGTGCCCTGACCAGGAACTGAACCCACAACCTTCCAGATTATGGGAAGATGCTCCAACCAACTCAGCCACACTGGCCAGGGCCATCAGTGATTTTCAACCAGTGTGCTGCAAGAATTTTTAAAACATGCAATATCTGACTATTCAGTCAGGGGCACTGACCTCTTTTCCCTTAGATGGTCAAATTAAAAAAATGACAACAGCCAACATGGCAATAGCTGTCCAGTGTGAATGAATCAAAATTATACCTATTTTTTGTCAGATTGGCAAAAAAACGTATTTCTTGATGTGCCACAGAATTTTAATAATTAGTTTATGTGTGCCATGAGATGAAAGAGGTTGAAAATCACTGACATATATTTATATAAGATCAAAGAACAAACGGTGAGTCACCAAATGTTAAAATGAGGATAGAACCTCAGAAGTCATTTGAATCCCTGTCATTTCCCAGTTGGGGATGTAGCACTTAGGTCCAAGGTCGCTTGGCTGGCTTGGCAGGTGGTGGGTGGGTGGGGGGGGACCTCTCTCCTTAACAGTAGGCCTTTGACCCAAGGCCATGACTTAGAACTGATTTCTAAAACCTGGATGAACATGCACTGATCTCTCAACAGTACGTCACACCTAACCCCCAAAACCCTTTTTTTGGCCATGTTAAATTCATCTCCCTCAGGCCTAGCCCCCAAATCCCCACGCCACAGAGGTTTGTAAAGGATACTGGTTAGCAGCAATCCTAGAAGCGAAATAAGATGGGGTGAATGAGCAGTCCTACATTAAAAAGCCAAAAATATTCCAAAGTTGGTTAACATCCTCCTGAGATCCCAGTGCCCACATAAACCAAATACATGTAAATAAGGTGAGGATGAATAAAGAACAGTATGTTTTCAAAAACAAAGGAACTAATTAAATGGTGTTTAAAGAAGAGCACAGACTGGCATTCTGTAGTCTAAGTTGTGGCCTCACCTGATTATTCTCACCTGTATGGCATTTTTTAAAAAGCTCATTTGAACAGACACTTAATTTGCATCACCCCTTTTATTAACAAAAGGCTGGTGGGGAGGGAGGAAGGCACGGCGGTTTTGTGCTTTTGCTCCAAGGCTGAGGGGCGTCGCCACTGGGTTGTTTACTGTGAGTCACAAAGTGGAGTCACAAACTCAAGTCACGCATCTGTGTTTTTTAAATATCTATTTACTTAAAGGGAGAATAAAGAACATGTTTTTAAAAATACATGCACACAGCTTGTGACTGCAGGGAAGCCACAGTTCTTCTTAGGTCACACTGTTCCTACTCTGAAGGCATGCCTTGAGCCTTGTCATAAGGGAGGCTATGACAGGGCTCAAAGTTGGCATCCTTGGACCACAGTCTGGCAGCAGGTGGCTTTGCTCCATTAGCACAGTATTTTTAAAAATTGGAATTTGACTGATTTTTGACATTGCATACATTCTCTCCTTTTCTTTGGGTCTGCCCCCACCTCCAGATGTCAGCAAGTCACCATGCAGGACTGCTTTCAGACCCTGTTGCCGGAAGGGAAGGGAGGTTGCGAAGGCCCTTACCCCTAGTAGGGGAGGGCAGACCCTCCCCATCCCTACTCTGCCAGGTGAGATGTTCCTCCCTGCTCTCCTCTGTGTGAGGGAACTTGTGTGAGGGCAGGAAGGGAGGTGAGATCTGTGTGACAACTCCCTACTTGGTGTCAGGATTAGGGATGAGGGACTTCCGGATCCCTATACACCTCTCCCTGAGGTGGCCTCAGATGCTTAAATGCTCAGCAGTTGTTAATGAGCTACTACTCCCTTTACTTTTTCAAATGCAAACTGGTCTGGGATGTTCTGTACCTCTAGAGCCCAGTACAGTGGATTCCCTGAGCCACAGTGATAAAGAATTTCAAGAGGTCTCCACATAGGAGGCACTAGAGTGAATTAATACCGCACATTATTAATATCTCACATTGTTGTATTTGTAGTTTGGCGTTCTCCTGAACACACTGCCAAGTATAACTCAGGGAAATAAAAATGTATACTAGAGCATGAGAATTCTCATTTATATGTTAATATGATTTAAAAAATTGAGATGTAATTGACATCCAGTATATTGGTTTTAAGTACACAATGTAATGATTCAATATTTGATATACTGATAAATGATCACAGTAAGTCTATGTAAAATCTGTCACCATACATAATACAGAATTTTTTTTTGCGATGAGAACTTTTCAGATTTAGTCTCTTAGCAACTTTCAAATATGTAATACAGTATTATTAACTACAGTCACCATACTGTACATTAATGAATTTTTATACATAATTAAAATGACAGAAGGTGAGATGAATATGAAAAAGGAATGGTAGGTAAAACAGCAGAAATAGTCTCCTTTGGTTCACATACAAGAAAAGTAGAGAGAACAGTATCATCCTAAGTCCAGACTTTGTAGTCAGACTGGGAGAAAATGCTGGCTTGACCACCCACTAAACCTGTGCCTGACCTCAGGCAAGGTACTCCTGATGCCCCGGTTTCCATATCTACAACACGGAAATAATGACAGCAACAATTTCATAGGGTTGTAAAGGATTTAATTAAAAATCCATGTAAAAACCCTTGGTGTAGTAGTAATAATAAGCCTTTGGTAATTTTTATTATCGTCATTACTGCTAATATTTAGTATAACTCACAAATCTACTTTCATGATATGCCTTTTAAGAACTTCAGAAGCTTTACAAAACCACCACTCTGAATTCTTGAATTTCTCACTAATTCTCTTGTTTCATATCAATAGTAGCTCAGACCTTGGGAGGAATGAATGATTTGTTTTATGCTTTAAGTAATTATTTTAGCATAAAAATATATCTTAGCATATTGTTCTATAGTTTAGGTCTTAAAGTTCTTAGGTACAAAATTGATGGTAAAGATGAACAACCTTCAGAGAAATAAAATGAAACTGACTAGCTCAAAAATATTTGCTAAGAGGAAAGATTTTTACCAAACATCCCTGATATTACCCAAATAATAAGATTTACGTTTCCAAGAATGGCTTGGGCAGGCTTTAGTTCCTTCTTCCCAAATTCCATCAGCACTCTGAAAGCCATGTCACATAAAAAATAATCAATTAAAGTAAAATCTTTATATACATTCTCTATGGAGAAATTCTGGAGCCACCTTCATGTAATATGTGCTAATAAGAAAATGAATGAGTAATTAAACAGTAAAATTTGGATCAAGTTCTCCTCAGGAGGCCCAAATAGCCTCAGCAGGGCTTTCTCTGGGAATTCATGAAGATCTTTGACAACCTATTAATTATAGTTGGCAAGACTGGGTTAGATTATACTTTTTTCCACTCTAATAAAAACTCAGCCATTTTCACCACACAGGCAAAGATAGAGAGAGGCGTAGTTGGCAGGCCAGACAGTATCACACAGGCTGGGGAATTTTCATGATGCTCAGCTCAACAGGGCAGCCACTGAGTGGCTGGCTCTAGCTATCAAAGAGTTCATGTGGCTTGTTCCGTAGTGAACACACTTGGGCCAGAAAAGATGCTAAAACTTCATATCTCCTGTGTTCCCCTTCCAGATTAAAATGTAGCATGGTCCCCCTTCCACTCATTAATTATGGCTGATTGTGAGAACTGACTGAAGAGGAAAGTAATGTGAACTTCCCTTAAAGCACAGCATGAGCTAGACTTGCCACCGTTGCCACCCAACCTATGGCCATTTCAAGCATTCATTTTAAGCTAGTGAGAGGGATATTCGTGAACATGTGAGCTTTCAGAACACCTTAGCTGACTGACCTCTCAGAGACAGGCACTGACTCACAGTCCGTGTCACAGATCCAGCTAAGCAGGAACGCAGCTTCATCAAACAGATATGTGTGGACAGAACATTACTCACCTGGGCATTTATGTTAAATGGACAGACAAATGTATCTGTTCTGCAACCTCCTAAATTATGCAGGTATGAAATATGAAGTCTGCCCAGGAGGTATCCAGCCATGTAATATGAAAAATAGAGATATTTATTGAAGATACAAGATACAAGAAACATTGTACATAAGACAATGACACTTTAGTACCCTTCAAGGTAGGCACCTTGGGACCTCACACAGTTCCCCCAGTCGCCATCAGCTCTGCCCCATTGTATTTTCCTGATTCTCATTGATGGTGTGAAATCTCTTCCTTTTCAAAGGTGATTTTAGTTTTGGGAAAAGTCAGAAGTTGCAAGGCACCAAATCTGGGCTGTATGGGGGCTGAGTCACCTGGGTGATTTGATCTTTTGCCAAAAACTCTGCAGGAGATGTGATGCACAGGTGCATTGTCATGATGAATCTGCCAATCACCAGTTGCCCATAGCTGCAGCCTACTAAATCATCTGAATAGTTTCCATGGAAGAGTGTTCAAGCGTAATACAAAATTTTATGCAAATTCATTGCTCTACTGGCTCAGTCACTTTGAATGTGATGGCCACACAGTACACGTGCTCACTCAAAGGTGCCTACGACCCCCACTGACTAGTACAGTAAAGTCATCATTGTTAATGTATGCACATTACAGTCCACTCTCCTTGGCTGCCACGTTACACTGATGTTGTGCAAACCGTTCTTGTTATATTAACAATGGCTGGACTTTTTTTGGACAGACTTCATATGTTTAGGGCAAAAAGTGAATCCTATATTTATGTCCCACTAGCACACTACTGAAGAGTCCAAACAGTGACAAATATGAGAGGAAATAATCTGGGCTTAAGAACAAAAAGAAATTTCTAGGAAGTCTAGAGAGGGAGAATAAAAATAAGACAAACTTAATAAACAGTAACAACAATGAAACTGAAGCACTGAATGGCTGATCATCTACTTTTCATCTTGGCATTCCTCAAGCTTTGGGAGCCTTGCCCACTTAAACCAGTGGGTCTGGACCAGGAAAAATTTTGCTTCCCAGCGGACAATTAAAAATGGCTGAAGATATTTTTGATTGTCATGATTGTATGCTAATTGCTGGAGGCCAGGAATGCTGCTAAATATCCTACAATGCACAGGACAGTTCCTGCAACAAAGAATTACCTGGTCAAAAATGTCAATAATACTGAGGCTGAGACACCCTGCCTTAACTCCTACCCATGGGTATGACCTGTCCTAGATTTGGGCTAAAGCTGGTCCTGATCAGGGTCCTCTAGCCAGTACCTTAGTGGCTCAAGAGCATCAGTCTTGCAACTTCATCTGCTCTGCTCTTGAACCCCAGTGACTGGCTCTTGACCTCTCTCCCTCTCCCACGTCCTTGAGTTCTTTCTCTGATCTCCTAACTGATGTTCTACCTGGCTCATCAGAAAATGTGGTTTTAACTTCTCTCTGAGACCTTCAGGGACTGAAGTCAGATCCTGCTCTCTGGTCATCTGGTCTGGCACCTGGGGACTGCTGTGAGATCTTCCTGGTGCCACCTACTCACCTGCTTGATTTTCTGCTCCTGGACCTTCCTGAAGTTTGCAATGATTGAACAAACAAGCTTATCTCTTAGATGTCAGGGCCTGAGCTTTTTCTTTATAATATTATGTCAAATGGTCTGCTCCTGCTGGCTCTCAGAATGCCTAGATTTGACTTCCCTCAAACCAAACCCATCAATATCCTTATGCTTGTACTTGCCCAGTCCTGAGGTCTCCCTGGTCTCTGTCCTGCTCTGTCCCTGCCCAGCCTGCCCTATCACCCACTCACTGAGACCTGCTATTGAAGAACCTAAAATCCCCATCTCAAACTCATCCTCCAATCATACAGCAGCTTATGCTGGCCTCCCCATAATTAATATATATCAGATACTAGTTTCTATTTAGAGAAACCAGAGAAAAATAAGCTTCTTTAAAAATCAATTCATTTAATAAAATACAATTTTGAATGTTGATATGGTAAACATAGGAATCTACAGCTCCAGAAAAAAGAATAGAGGAAATCACTTTATCTTCAAGCAAGCAAATTAAATATTTAAGAACATGCTGCAAAAAAAAAAAAACTAGATGATTTTTAAATGAGCAGTTCTGTGAAAAGAGGCTTAGGTAACTACTGATATTAACTGTTGGAAAGGTTAATTATATATCACTTTCCCCCTTTTTATCATTATAACTTTGGGTAATGTATCCTTTCCTTAATTATACAGCTTATGTCCATCTCCTGTGTAGTAATTGCCACCAGAGATGACATTTCTGGAGTAACCACAGACCAGCGAAAGTTAGTTCTGCTTCCATCTCTCAGTCTAGGAGCTTTTTTCTTTAAGACACAAATGTAGCTGAGTTCCTATCACAATGAAATGTTTTTAAAATATCATTTGGACAGACATTAAGAACATGCAATTTCCTCAGAAGTTAACACATGCTGCTGAAAGTGAATGTCACAGTTGTGTGATTTGGCCAAGGACTCAGTCCAAAAGCTTTCACACACAATGAACACACATGATTATTTTCAGTGTACTGCACCTATATTGATTTCTGAAGTGAATCAAGCAATCTCTCTGGCCCTAGTAATAATAACAGAGATCATGTATTGAGCAGTTAATTGGTGCAGACTAGTAAAGCCTTTTACATGGATTATCTCATTTAATTCCCATCATGGCTTTATGAGGTAGGTGTTATTATTATCTTAATTTTACAGACCATTGAGTAAAGCTTCAAGAAGTAACTTGCCCAAGATCACATAGCTGCTGAGTGACAGACACTGACAGGTTTAAATTCAGTGCTGTGACTCAGTTCCAATACTCAACTGCTATGCTACCTTCCTTGCCATTAATATTGAAGATTTTATTTATATCTCATGGTGTTTTGGAACACTTTCTTGCTCTGTTTAACAAATAACAGTGCTCAAACTTTCCTTCTTGGAGCTCAGGTCAGGCATTACAGATTATTCTCTTAAGAGATCTTTTTTAGCTAGAACACATACACACACCCCTATGTCTTAATACTAGAAATCATTAACTATCATTAAGGTGTTTGGACACATAGATGGTATATAGGGTCCACACTTATAGGCAGGTGTCTGTGTCCTGACTCCATTACCATAAGAAGAATGCTTGTTACTATTTTCTGGGCTATCTCAGGACTACCAATGATGAAGGGACATGAGAGTAAGCTGTGGGGTTTTTGTAGCTACAGTGCTCCTAGAGCTTCAAGGGCTATTCCTTTTCACTTAGGGTAACTAATAAGGGGACTGACCCCCAAGTGATAAGAGTGCGTTGGCCTCTGATGAGGTACTGATAATGTCTAGAGAAGTTATTTTATCTCAGGTAGCTTTCTGTTTTTATTAGAGCAAGTGCTCTGGTATAAAGAAGGAAGGATGCGCTGTGATTAGGTCCCTTAAAGTGGAAAATTTCCCATTTAAGGAGAACTGTAAGCACCTGAGGCTGGGAGAAAATAAAAGGTCTATAATTCTGGCCAATGACACCAGACCTAGGATTACCTCTTGCCAAAGCAGATTCCCAAAGAGGACTTGAAACCTCCCAGGAATATGCTGAGCCACCTCTGCCTAAGGTCCTTTGCTGGCTGCCTCTTCCCCGCAGCCCGTGGGCCGAACCCCACAATGGGCATGCAGAGCTCTTGACAATTAGATTGCTTTTCCATCTCATCTTCAACTACTCTCTATGCTCCACACACACTCCAAGCCTCCAGTCCAACAAGATTCTTACTGAAGATTATGCCCCTCCACTCCACTGCCCTTTACCTTCTTCCTGGAGTGCCCTTCCCAACTTCATGGCTGAGCTCAAATTTCCTGCCAGGCATAGTTAAGCATCTGGGCTGCTATGTTTCCATTTTGCCTTGTACAGGGGTGGGCAAAAGTAGGTTAAATTACCAGCCATCATTACCTAAAAGATAAATAATAAGTAAGGATATAAAATAATAACAATAATATTAATATGACAAATAATACAAATAAAATAATACAATAATTAATAAATAATACAAAAATAAACCTATGTTTCACATACTCTCGACTATAAACCTACTTTTGCCCACCCCTGTACATATCTCTGTTAGAGCATCTATCATATTGCTGTATTGGTTGACTTTCCTATCTGTCTTCCCAGGTGAACTGAGAAATTGGACAGAAATTATGGTCAATTTACCTTTCTATCTCAGAACCCAGCACACACAAGTACTTAATCCATGTCCAGTGAGTAGTGAATTAAGCTTTTAAGTTGCCCAGGACATTAACAGTACTCAGCATACATATCTACCTTATTTGGTTCTCAGCAAATCATTTAATCTATGAAAATATTACTACTTTCTCTTTTTATGTTATTTAATATTCAAGGGAATGAGAAGAGTGCCGTGACATTCCAATGGGGGGAAACCAGTATTTTTAACAAGTGGGGCTGGGACAACTGGGTATCCACATGCAACAGAATGACATTAGATCCCTTCCTTATACCACCGGGCTCAAAACGGGTCAATCACAGACCTAAATGTATTAACTAAAACTATAAAACTTTTAGATTAAAACAGGCACAAACTTTTGTGAACTTGGATTAGGCAATGGTTTCTTAGATATGAGACCAAAAAGCACAAGCAACAAAAGAATAAAAGTAGATACATTGAACTATATCAAAGTTAAAAGCTTTTGTGCAGCAAATACAGCACAAAATATATCAGGAAAGTGAACAGACAACATACAGAATGGAATATTTCCAAATCATATACCTAATAAGGGACTTGTACCCAGAGTATATAAAGATTTTTTACAAATCAATAATAAAAAGTTAAATTATCCAATTAAAAATTAGGCAAAGGTTTTGAATGCACATTCTCCAAATAAGATATATAAATAGTCAGTAAGCACATGAAATGATGTTCAACATCATTAAGTGTTAGGTAAATGCAAACCAAAACTACAATGAGGTACTACTCCATACCCACTAGGCTGGCTATAATCAAAAGGACAAATAATAGCATGTTAGTGAGGATGTAGAGATATCGAAACCTTTATTTATTGCTGGTGGGGATGTAAAATGAAAAACAATTTGTCAGTTCGTTAAAATGTTAAACATAGAATCACCATCTCACCCAGCTATTTCACTCCTAGAGTAACAAAAACACATGTCCACATAAAAACTTGTAAATGAATGTTCATAGCAACATTATTCACAACAGCCCCAAAGAGGAGTATTCCAAATACCCATCCATGGATGAATGGATAAATACATTTGGTATATCCATACAATGGGACATTATTTGATAAATATAATGTGGTATATCCATAAATGGGACATTATTTGATAATTAAAATGCATATACTGATATATGCTCCAAAATAGATGAACCTTGAATATATTACCTTAAATGAAAAAAGCTAGATCACATATTGTATGATTCCACTTATAAGAAAAGAAATACAGACAAAAAGTAGACTAATAGTTGCCTAGGGCTGGAAAGGGAGAGAAGAAGGAGTAAGTCCTTAATGAATATGGGATTTCTTTTGGGGATGATGAAAATGTTGTAAACTTAGATTGTGGTGATGGGTGCACAACTATGTGAGTATATGAAAACCATTACATTTTATACTTTAAATGGGTGAATTTCACAGTATGTAATTATATAATAATACAGATGTTTAAAATACCCAAAAGAATGGTGGTTGAATTACGAGCCCTGCACAGTTTTTCTCCCTCTTCCAGCTCTTCCCATCCCAGAGGTCCTCCCTCTTGGCCATTCCTACCCTGACTGTTGGAATACAGTTCTCCTACATCTTCATCCTCTTTCTGAAATGTTGTCTTCATGCTCCTTGCCTTCAGTGAACACTGACCTTGAGTCAAGGTGGGCACTCTCCCACACCATCTCAGATCAGGTGTTGGTCCTCTATCACACAGCAGTGAAGTTCACTGTATCCAGCCCTTCTCCTGTCTCCATCCTGTGCTCTGACAACTCTCTGGGCTGTGCCTCTTTCATGGAAGACTTTGACATCTAGCTCATAGTTTTCCTTTCCACCTCAACACCTGGAATCATCTCACAGGATCTCATTGCTTCTTCATCATGGCCCTGTTTCCTGGGGTACATCTTTGTGGGACTGAAGGACTGCAGTATGCCTCAAATTTCTAAACAAGACAAGGTCTCTCCTACATTGGTGCCTTTGTAGACATTGCTTACTCTGCCTGCAATTCCATTCCTCCTCACAAAGTCCTGCTTCTTCTTCAGGGGTCACTCAAACCTCACCTCCTCTGGGAAGTCTTCTGTTTCTGTTTTCCAGCAACGTGTGGACAGGCCTTCACAACATAAATGACTGATTCATCCTACAGTACATTCTCCTTGGTATTTAATCATCTAGCATAAAATAATTGAGTATTGAAGTTGTGCCAGGCAGTACAGAACTTCAGTGACTTGACCATATACTTAAGAGATTAAAGGATTCCATTTTTATCATTGGCAACCATTGGCATTGCTTGCAGACATCCAATTTCCTATGCCCTTGCTAAACTGTTTTTGAGAAATAGAAGTTTTATTTATAAAGAATTACAACTAAATGGTACCTGTCCTTTGGGTTTCATATCAAGCTCATGGCTCTCCATTTCATTAACCACCTTGTATGGTGGACTCTGCCATATGATTTGGTTATAGATCTAGAGTATTCAAATCTGCTCAACCCCAGCAAAGGCATTGGATTTTGGAGAGGTACATTTGTCAACAGGTTGCCAGATATGCCAATAAATCAATGTTTCTAATAATTCAGTTTTATATTAAAATCAGAATTGCCTTGCTGGGGGCAATTCTGATTTTAAAACACAGATTAACAAGCTGACCTGAAAGTTCTGACAACATAGGTGTCCGCTGGGCCCAGGAATCTGAATGTTCATAAGCAGTGGGTACTGACGGGCTGTATTTTGAGACGCACAGATCTAGATCCTTTAGGTCCTACTCCCATGCTCACGCACACCATCAGTGAGAAAAAACTCTTTTTGAGTTACTTCCTGATGGCAGACCCTCAGCTTTAGGACAGCAGAGTTCCAAGCACAGCTTGCTCAAAAGCATTTTTAAAAGGCACTTTGCAAAGCCTTGACTGAAGATATTTACTATTACCAAACAATCTTTGTACTCAGACTCCAAACATCACCTCATACTAAACATAACTCAAAAGTGTTTTCTGCATATGAATTGATAATCTTTTTTTGCCATTAAAATGAAAATTTTACCCACTGTAAGTATGTATGTGTATTTTTACACCCCAAAACTATGCTTTCATGATTTGCTTTCATTTTTTCTCATTTTTTTCCCTTAGCTACCAGGAAACAAAGTCAACTTTTTGGTGTTCAATTGAAGAAACATAAACACCAAATTATGTATCCTTAGGCCTCCTGGAGTAGATAAGCATAAGCATAATAACAATAGTTAACCTTTATTGAGCACTTTCTATAGGCTAAGTACCCGATATATCTATTTCATTCAATCCTCTAAGAACTCTATGCATATTTATACGAACAAATGATGTATATTCTTATTTACATATGAGGAAGCTGAAGGATACAGTCTTTCTGAGCAAGAGTAAGGCGCACAGTGGTGGAAGACCCTGGGTACCTGGAGGAGAAGGGAGGGGCTAAGTGGAAAAGGGGACTTGAAACAATGGATTCTAAATGGAATTCTGCTAAAAATGATTCTTCTTCTCAGTTTTGGCTTTGAGTAATACTAAGACAATTTATCCAAACATGTCAGCAGATTACACTCAGGTTGCTGATATGTCTGTACTGAAATGAGTGCAGATGTCACATCTTTTGTGCCTCAAAATTAAAAAGCTATTGATAAAGGTTTTATGGCCTCAGAAACACAGAGCCCCTCTCCTGACCACTTCCTGCATCAGAAAGTCACATCTGTGAAGCAGGCAGAACCTTGAAGTGGTTTCCTAATGAAACTCTGGTGACATGGTTGTACATGTTAGTTTAGTGCAGGAGGATGACATTTCACAAAACTGTCACTGGTACCACAATGCCTTCCATAGAGAACCTACAGAAATATGAACATCTATAAACCCAGGAAGTAACAACCGGTTTAGACAAATTTTTGTTTTAGACGTTTAATTTAAATCTAACTTCTGGTGATTTTACAGCTGATGACTGAATCGACAAGTTATTTGTGCTTTGCAAAGGGATTATACTTTTGCAAGTAGATCTCTCCTGAGGGTTGTACAGACTGTCAGCAGGAGAAATATCAGAATATGATTTCTTTCTTTGCAACAGCATTTTATTCTAAAATCAAAGCCATAGCTTTCATAGCTAATGGATTCTGTTGGTACGCATTCATCAGCTGTGGAGAAAATCATTGCTTGAACCAGGTTGCTCCAAAGAGGAATGACTAAAGCAAGCAAGATGGCATTCTTGTCAAAGCCACCTCACACTCCAGTTGACGCATTGTATTCTAGTGCTGACAGCTGAAGGCTAGCGTTTTGACTAATCCATTTTCCTCTCATTATAAACACTCTCTCTCCCCAAAGGTTCCAGCAATCACTCTAGCAAGTGTTGGACCTTGACGAAACAATGCTTATTTGGTGGCCACTGCATGTATAAGAGAGAAAGAGCTGGTTTTGTTTTCCAGATCTCCTTTGGCACTGATGAAAGGGGCTCATTTGTGAATGCATGCAGTTCAACAGAGCTCAAGGCTGTAGTTTGCATTTCTCTTTCATGGACCGGCATTGAGGCAAAGGAAGCCAGTATGTAGTTAATCCAAATCAGGACATACACTTCTGAGGAGTCATTTCAAGGTGCTCAGTGAGCCAGCACCAGACACAGAGCCTTCAGTTCCACTTCCACTCTAGATGGTAGAAGCCAGAAATTACAGATTGAGCACACTCCTCACAGCTGAACTATCACAGCCACTTGGAAGCTTACTCTTTAGGCTGCTGTTGTTAATAGTCGAGTTTATTTTTGAGACTCTGAGGTTTTGCAAGAGTTGAAACATCCTAAGATATGCAGTGGCCAGTTTGATATCTGGCCACCATATACAGCTGGGAGGAAGGGAAGAGTGGGTGATGGTGCCCACTAAGAATTGGCTCTGTGTTGTACAATACAGTGACTCCAGTTAACAATACTGTGTTATATATTTGAAAGTTACTAAGAGGGTAGACCTTGCAAGTTCTCATCATGAGGAAAAAAATTAAAACTATGTGAGATGATGGATGTTAACTAAACTTACTGTTATAATCATTTCCTACTATAAACATATATAAATCATTATGTTGCACACCTTACACTAACACAAAATTATATGTCAATTATATCTCAATAAAACTGGAAAAAATAAATTACAGAAGTCCACTTGAGGCCAATCCGGCACAGTTCAAAGTAAAATACTGCCAACACCATATGAATCTGGGGAGGTAAACAGGAGACTGTATTCAGTATAAACTGTTCACCTGAGGCCTGTGCAACACCTGCATATACTGTGAGTTACTGACCTGATTTATCCTAATAGGATAGTTTTCACACTTCAGTGTGCATCAGCATCTGCTGGAGGGCTTGGTAAACAGCTTGCTAGATTTCTGATTTCTAATCACGATTTCCGACTCAGTAGGTCTGTGTTGGAACCCTAGTGTCCAGGTGATGCTGTTGCTGCTGCTCCAGGGACCAAATTTGAGAATCACATCCTGTGACCTTCCTGGCCATACTTGAAAAAATGAGGATTTCTATAAAGGCCTATATCATGTAAGTTGTTTGAATGTCTACTCATGAAAGGGAAAGAGAGAAACAGTTATCCAAAAACTCTTGTGTGCTAGATGCTTTCATACATTACCTTATTTAATGCTCACAACAACCTGAACATATAGGTATTCTTATCTCCACTTCCTAGGTAGGAGGAGGCATGCAGAGGTCAGTTCACTTGCTTAGTGAATGAAGGTAGGAAGTGCTCAGGCTAAGATTCAGGCTGGGTCAGTCTGGCTCCAGACCTTCCATGACATCCAGGCCCCTCCTTACACCAGGAAGGATCATATAAAGCCCCCAGAGAAGAAAAGTCAAGGCTAAGACTAAGTCAAGGCCTGCATCTGAGTTGACTGTGTGGACCACTGATTCATTTGTTTAGGCAGAGTCTGTCCAAATTTCCAGTGCTGCAGTCCAGCCATCCTGGATTGCTTTGTTTCTGCCTGCAACATTGGTAACCTTATCTGAATTCTGACTGCTTTGCCTCTGGACCTTGGCACTGATCTGGTCTCACTCAGGCATCCAGTAATCACCCCTGGCCTTTGAATAACTGACTTATCCCAAAAATGCTCCTGGTGAATACTCTCAGGAATATAACTGCCAATGGCGATGCCACTTATAGCTGGGGCAAAGCCCCAAACCCCATCCTACCCTCCCTACCTTGACGGCTTCCAAAGACAAGAATGGTGTTTTGCTCACTGTAATAATGGTGTGGATTGCAGCATTCCAGGTCCACCATGCTGTAGTTTGGCTAATGCACACTATGCAAAGACAGAAATACATGTTCTGTTCAAAGCCTGGCACACTGAGGTTGCATAACTTCAGGTGACCGCGGTAGAACAAAGAAGACAGCAGAGTTGGAGCTGAGAACCAAATTTAAATTCTCACGACCATCTATTAATATTTATTGAATGTCTAGAGGAGGCAGGCTCCTTTGCATGACTCTTCACAGATTATCCAGGTTTTTTTTCCCTCATAAATTCTCATTAAGATATTTTATGTCTTAATGTCCAAAGAAAATATAGGGAGCTGGCATTCTTTATTCCTCAGGGTGAGTTTTACTTCCATATTTTATAATGTAATATAATGTCATAAAATAGAATAAATGCACCTAAAATGAAAATTTTTCTATTAAAACTAAAAAGATTCATATCCTCCCCTCTATCCTGCCAACTTTTTTACATACAGCAGGATAAACAAGGCTCTTTTTGAAACAAGAGAAAAAACCACCTCTCCTCCTGCCCCCACTATATTCACCCAGCCCCAACATGACACTCATTAGTTCAGACTAACTTCATTAGAACAAAGGAGAGAGAGGCCTAAAAGTTTTCTTGTAAAATATTGGCACAATTTTATGCTCCTTCTCCAGCTGCCCTCTAATGATCTGGCAGACCCAGGGCATGTAATTAGGTAGTCCAGTTAATAGCACTTGGCATATTTTAAGTAAATGTCAAACCAAGTTAGTTTGTGGAGTTCTGCTTTTTCTCCATTAAGGGAAGGCCTATGGGGAATAACCAATGTTCTTTCTTCAAAAAATATGGAACTGTGGGCCTTGATTTTTCCAGTGACTGCCAATTCAATCACTATTGAAATATGTTCTCACAGCCCCAGTACATCTGGAACCTCAGATGCTCCCACAATGAAAAGAGAGTAAAACATTCTTGTTGCAAGAAGGAAATGGAAACTGAGAGGAAGGAACTAGAAAGAAGAATGATGTTCTTGAGTAAAAGAAGCAGGAGGGTTCACTCTCTGAAAGTAGAAAGTGCCATCTAGGTTTGGGTTAATTTTCATAGTTGTGAGTCATTCATTAACTATATGATTGCACAGCTATATTTATACCTCTGTTTATAAATATTGTTTCTGCACTCATTTGGCTCATTCTTTCTCCAGCCTCCTCTGCCACCTGGACCCAGGACTTCTGCCACACCTGCCTGGCAGGATTAACCTTACATGGCTGTTGGTGTGCTCTTGTGACCAGGCTGCCAAGTACATATGGAGACAATAACCCAGAATCAAGGGCTGATGCCACTACAAATTTCTAGTCTCCAATTTCAATGGGATCACTCTTTTGTTTGTCCTTCATCAGCTTCTTTTTCTATTCTCCTCAGTGCCCATTCTAAAACTTTACTGTTCTTTTCCAGCCTCTTTGCCAAAATCCTGTTCACTTTTGCTTAACAGGCACCACGAGGCCTGCTTTATTCAGAGCAGAGAGCAAGAGCGATTCTGTAGTGGGCAGTCTTGCAGCTTTATGACTGACCTAGGTGATGGCTAAGAAAGGCTCGGCTCCAGGACTCTCCTCACTGTATCTTTGATTGTCCTTCCACACCAGGCACATCCCACAGGGCACCTGATCTTGGCTTAGCAGAGTGGTCTTGGCCCTATCTGTAGCTTGACCTTGAAGACTACTCTTGATTTCCTTAACTTTGAAACTCAGAACATCTCAGGATTCAGCCCACATGCACTCCCTGGATCTTGTTCCTGGAAGTCTCACTTAAGTCCATGCTCTGTGATCACAGGATCACAGGATGTGATCACAGGATGCTTTGTGATCAGAATCCAAACTTCAGCACCAGCCCCCACTGCACCCACCCTAGCATCCTACAAGGAAAGGTTTAGATGAAAATATCCTTTTTACCATAGCCCTCCTTACTGAAATCTTCCTTGTTTCTCTAAGCTCTCAACAAATAGGAAACAAAACAAAGGAGTCACTCTGGCTCAGAGCTCTACCATCTCTAGGTACCATTCCCTCTCTCATTCAGGATCTGTAATGTATCAATTATGCATCTTTCGTCCTTGGTACTGATTCCTCCCCCATGGCTTATAAACACACACACATACACTTCCCTCCCTGAATTCTGCATTCTCCTCCAGCCACTCTTTCCATTTACAGCCAATTTTTCAGAAGAGTCATCTATACTTGCTGTCTCTGTGTCTTTATTCCTCTCTTCAGCCTCACTGTGGTCAGGCTCCTGCCCCCAGCACTGCACTAAATTGACCTAGCCTAAGTCGCTATAGACCTCCACACTGCCAAATTCAATAAACACGATACTTGATCTAGCATCATCATTTGACCTGCTCATTAGTTTTCTTCCTGAAACTGTTTGCTCCTTTGTATTCTGTGACACTCTCCTGGCTCTTTCTCCATCCTTGGAACTCCTCTGCCCCTTTCCTCTGTCCTGTACACATGGCATTGGCTATGGCTCTGTTCATCCCACCCTACCTGCTCTCCTGAGACAATGTCATGGACTCCTGAGCACCAGACACTTCCATAGCTCCAGAACTCCATGACATTCAGCATGTCCAAAACCCAAATGGTTTTTTCCTCCTCCTGCTTTTTCTATACTGATTTAATAGAACTTGAAATCTGGGCCTCATCTAGACTCCCCCCTCTTTTATTCCCTGCAATTTCCCCAAGCTGTGATGATTTCACCTTTCACGATTGCTCGAAGCTGCCTTACCTGTTCATACCTAACTGTTCTTACCCTCTCTTTCCCAATCTACTGCAGTGACTTTATTATAACTTAGCTACAGATGGGGCCAAGTGCAAGAGCCAAACAAGTAACATAACTCCTTTACTCTGCTTCCTATTAAGTCAGTGGTTTTAAACTTTGGCCAAACATTGGAATCAAACATTTGAAATAAAAAATACTGATGTTGGGTCCTCTCCCCAAACATTCTGTTGTAATTAGTCTGTGGAAAACTTAGCCAATGGAATTTCAAAAACTTCCCAGGTGAAATTTAAATGTTCAGTCAAGATCCAGAGTCATGACTCTTAACCATTTTCCATATGACTGCCCTTTCATATAAAGGATACAAAAACCCCAGCCTATATGTATGTCAGATACTAGCGTAAGATATCCCACAGGTAACAGTCAGGGTGCAGGATAACAGGATGGGCTGGTGGGACAGAATGGGAGCAAGGGATAGAGAAAGGGAGAAAGCAACAATCACAGAAAGTGAGGGGGAGCCATTGACCCCAGCAATTGACACCTCTTCCTAGAAGGCTGCTCCTTGCTTCCCAGATGCTTCAGGGAATGGCCATGAGGGAAAATCCCCTGCAGTGCCATGATGGACTGGGCCTTTTCCTGGCACTTACAGGGAACTTACACGTCCATTTCTGGGCTGAGACCATTGTGAGAAGATCCAGAATTTTCTGACAGTCAGCTGGAAGGTGGCATCCTATGCACAGCTGCTGAAGGCTGCAGAAGACATTTTCCTCAGATGGATTGGACCCTGGAACAGGCTTCCTCAGCCACCCTCTGCAGACTGAAGGTGCTGCCCACCCACACCCCTCCTTGGCTTTACACTGCAGACACACAGCTGCTGTAGTTAGGGAGGAGTTGGACAGGGTGGAGGAATAGTTTTCCTTCTCCCTCAGCTCTCAAGAATGGAAGCTTCCTCTTGGCTCAAGAAAGCCAGAATGTTTGCTTTATAAAACAAGCAGCCATCTGTGCTTGTAAGCACATCGAGTACAAAATGACAATGAAGACCTCTAACTGACTTGAGGTTGAATTGGTGTCCCCTAAAATAAGACATATAGAAGTCCTAACCCCCATTACCTGAGAATGTGACATAATTTAGTAAAAGTGTCTTTACGCAGGTAATCAAGTTGAAATGAGTCATTAGGGTGGGCTGTAATCCAATATGACTGGTGTCCTTATAAAAAAACAAGGAAATTTGGACACAGAGACATACCCACACAGAGGGGAAATGCTATGAAGATACACAGGGAGAAGGCCATGTGTAGATGAAGAATTCATGATACATCTACAAGCCAAAGAATGCCAAAACTTGCTGGCAAACCATCAGAGGCTAGGAAGAGGCAAGGAAGCTTTCTTCTACAGGTTTCAGAAGGAGCATGGCTCTGCTGACACCTTGATTTTGGATTCCTGGCTTCCAGGACAACACAAAAATAAGTCTGTTGTTTTAGGTCACAGAGTCGGTGGTACTTTGTTATGCAGCCCTAGGAAACAAACATACCAGGTAACACTATCCATCACCAGAGATGTGGGCTCTTTGAGATCCATTCTAGCTCAGGAACCATCTGGAGCTAGGTGTTTTGCTCCATCGCCCGACCTTCTCCGGACCTCTTTCCTCCACAGGCTGTTCTCTGCAGACATGAGTTACCTTCCCACCCCATGCGTGGTCTTTTCAGCACTTTGGCAGACTTCTGTGGAGTACAGGTTTAAAGATTTACTCGTTACTCTCTGCAGATAGAACTGTTGCTTTATAAATGATCCTAGCTACCATTTAATGCCTGGCTACTATGCATTAGATCTCCCATATATTATCACTTTCATCTCCACATTAGACCATAGGTAGTTTCATCTTCATTTTAGGGTACAAAATGATGTTCAGAAGCATTAACTTTGCCATGGTAGCCAGCTACTACAGGGCTGGGCAGGCCTTGAAGCCTAGCCCAAGACAACTTGGTGGCTAAGAGCTTGCCTGCCTCACCATGGCATGCTACCTCCTGGGCCTGATAACTTCTCCAGGCCTGCGATGGTGCAGACCTCGATTCAGATTTTAGCAGCAGGGGTCTGTGGGCATCTCTCTGCTGAATAATCAGTGACCTTGGGCTTTTAGGCACAGGCTCTCTGGTTTAGCTGGGGCCTTCTGCTCTAGCTGGATCTTTCTTGTAGCCATTTCACTTGATAAATGAGCCACAATCCTACGCTAGGCCCAAGGGACCCAAACTCTCTCCATTCTACCTGGTTTTAATTGAATATGTTTACTAACTATTGAGTTTTAAGAATTCTCTACATAATCTAGATACAAATCCTTTGCCAGAGTTGATGATTTTTTCCCAAGAGAAGAGTCCGCTGTCCTACAGGGGCTTATAATCTCACAGGAGAAGACAAAATGCCATTCTGACTCTAGCTCCATTCCTTCTATCCCTATGGCTGGGATCAGGGTGCTCCTTCCCAAGGGATCATGGCCTGACCATCCTGAAGCCATCATTCCTCTATTTTCTTTTTCTTTTTAAATATATTTTATTGATTATGCTATTAAAGTTGTCCCATTTCCCCCCCTTTATTCCCCTCTGCCTGCACACCCCCTCCCACCCACATTCCCCTATTTAGTTCATGTCCATGGGTCATACATATAATTTATTTGGCTTCTACATTTCCTATACTATTCTTAACCTCACCCTATTTTCTACCTACCATTTATGCTACTTATTCTCTGTACCTTTCCCCTCCTCTCCCCCTCCCACTCCCCCACTGATGACCCTCCGTGTGATCTCCATTTCTGTGATTCTGTTCCTGTTCTAGTTGTTTGCTTAGTTCATTTTTGTTTTTGTAATTTTTAGGTTCCGTTGTTGATAGTTGTGAGTTTGTTGTCATTTTATTCTTCCTTGTTTTGATCTTCTTTTTCTTAGTTAAGTCCCTTTAACATTTCATATAATAAGGACTTGGTGATGATGAACTCCTTAACTTGACCTTATCTGGGAGGCAGTTTATCTGGCCTTCCATTCTAAATGATAGCTTTGCTGGATAGAGTAATCTTGGATGTAGGTTCTTGCCTTTCATGACTTTGAATACTTCTTTCCAGCCCCTTCTTGCCTGCAAGGTTTCTTTTGAGAAATCAGCTGATAGTCTAATGGGAACTCCTGTGTAGGTAACTGTCTCCTTTTCTCTGGCTGCTTTTAAGATTCTCTCCCTATCTTGAATCTTGGCTAATGTAATTATGATGTGCCTTGCTGTGTTCCTCTTTGGGTCCAACTTCTTTGGGACTCTCTGAGCTTCCTGGACTTCCTGGAAGCCTATTTCCTTTGCCAGATTGGGGAAGTTCTCTTTCATTATTTTTTCAAATAACTTTTCAGTTTCTTTCTCTTCCTCTTCTCCTGGCACCCCCTATGATCCAGATGTTGGGACGTATAAAGATGTCCTGGAGGTTCCTAAGCCTCTCTTCATGTTTTTGAATTCTTGTTTCTTCATTCTGTTCTGGTTGAATGTTTATTTCTTCCTTCTGCTCCAAACCATTGATTTGATTCCCAGTTTTCTTCCTGTAACTGTTGGTTCCCGGTATATTTTGCTTTATTTCACTTTGGGTAGCTTTTATTTGTTCCTTCATTTTGCAACCAAGTTTAATCAGTTCTGTGAACATGCTGATTACCAGTGTTTTGAACTGTGCATCTGATAGGTTGGCTATCTCTTCCTCGCTTAGTTGTATTTTTTCCAGAGCTTTGATCTGTTCTTTCATTTGGGCCATTGTTTTTTCTCTCAGCTGGGTGCCTGTTACACATAAAGGGCAGAGCCTTAGGTGTTCACCAGGGCAGGATGACCCACATTGCTTCATTGTGATGCTTATGTAGTGGAGGGGTCCTACAGGGTCCTATAGGAATGTTCTAGAACCCTGTGGGTCTCTAGAAGGAACACTCCTGTGAAGCTGCGAATTTCTCCCGCTGCTGCAATCCCCACGGGTTTTACAGCTAGAGGTTTTGAGGCTTTCTTTTCCTATGCTGGGACGCTGGGTTGTGTGGTCTGTCTCACCCCCAGTTTACCTGCACAGAAATGTGGAACTGCTGGGTCCTCCAGCTGCTGCCTCACTGTGCCTCCTCTTCATCCTGGATGCCTGTCTTTGCCCCTCCTACAAGTATGAATGAATGTTTCTTCTGTAACTCCTTGCTTGTTGGACTTCTACGCAGTTTGATTTTCTGGCAATTCTGGTTATTTTTTCTTTTTAAATTTGTTGTTGTCCTTCTTTTGGTTGTGCAAGAATGCAAAGTGTATCTACATGTACCTCCATCTTGGCCAGAAGTCTGAAAGTTTAAATTTTAATTCCTGTCCAGATCAGTCTGTAATTAGTCTATATACTGTAGCACTTTATATTATTCAAATAATGTAAACCAGCTTGTTTTATCTTATATTATAATGCCACTTTCCCAGGGAATAGTTGCGGTAGTCGCATGTCCATTCCTCTCTTTATTTTATCTTTATTTTATTTTAAATAATACTTGTACCTGATCCACAGGCAGGCACACATTTTCAACACCAATGTTGAACTGAGGTAAGTAACCATTATACACCCATATACTGGTATGGTGTCACTCAAAATTCAGTGCAGACACCCCTAAATATAGCTGGGAATATTTTTCACAGTTCAGTGGATATAAAACTCTCCCAAAAGTATTAAAACATCTGGATCAAACTCCTTTGAGAAATAAACTGCTGTATTTTTATAGACTCTGAATTATCAGCTGATAATGACCTCATGAAAACCATGCTAGCATAAGATTACACACTTTTTAGTTTATATTTGAATATTGAATAAATTTCTTTTAGGAATTGCATTGACTCAGGTGCCCACAAAAGGAAAAAATCAGTCATGACGTGATTTATAGTCATTGAGTGGTCTCACTCAGCCTCTTCTAGAAGAATTTTTCCAGGTTTCAGGAGGGACTTCTGGTCTTAATAACATGACCACACATGAACTTTCTCTTCTAGGTTTCTTTGCCTAATTTTGGTTTAGTTGGCTCACAGATGCCCCTTCCAACCAATGCACCATGTGTAGGGCAATATATGGGACAATAAATTTATTCAGGAAACAAGAAACAGATACTGTTGATGGGACTGATTACAGAACTAATGACTAAGGGCCTAGTGCATTGAAAAAAATAAATACTTAACTCAGAAATAAGTATTTCAAGTCAGTTCAGTGATGATGCCAACACTGATTATTCCTTAGATCTCTGAGTGACATGCAAAAGTCAATGGGACACACTGCTGATGGAAAAGGTGTAGCCACTTTGGAAAACAATTGAAATTCTCTTGTGCAAGTGAGCATAAGCATGCGTTGTGACCCAGGAATTCCAATCCTGGATATAGGAAAGAAACTCTCATACACTTGTGCCAGGATATAAGATAACTGACTTGAGACAACACAAATGTCCACTGCTAGAAGAACAGATAAATACATTGTGGTATATTTACACAAGGGAATCCTACACAACAGAGAAAAATGAATGAAATTCAGCTCCATGCCACAAAGTGGATGAATATTAGATTCATAATGTTGAAGGAAAAGCAAATTGCAGAAGGCTATATACAATATAACGTCACTTTTTAAGAGATTTTAATTATTTATTTTTAGAGAGAGGGAAAGGGAGGGAGAAAAAGAGGGAGAGAAACATTGATGTGAGAAACATCTATCAGTTGCCTCCTGCATGCACTCCAACCCAGGAATAAACCCCAAACCCGTGCATGTGCCCCGGATGGGAAGTGAACCAGCCATCGTTCGCCTTGTGGGATGATGCCACACTGGTCAGAGCTGGCATAACTTTTACAAAGCTCAAAACAAGCATAGTAAGCAGTGTGTGGTTTAGAGATGTGACTATAGATGAAAAAACCATTGATGAACACAAAATTCACTGGAGTGGACACCTATGAATATGGGGAGGCAGGGAAGGAACACATAGGTATTAGCAAAACATACTGTATTGATAATACAGTATTGCTAATATTCTAGATCTCATATTGGGTGATGAGTTAACTTATTATGATTTTGTGATGTACATATATGTCACCTTTTGGTATGTATACATATTAGAAAAATCTTTTTAAGTTATATCATGGTTTTAAGGTTTAAAATGTTACTTCTCTTGTCTAAATAGTTCCAGGAAACAAATAATAGGTTGGATTCTAACTATTTCTATTTATACTTAAAAGAGTTTTTGGCTCCCTTACTGGGATGGGGTTGAGGAGAATAATGTTACCTATGGTGTCCACAAAAATGCAGTGATCATTTCTCTTTTTTTAAATATTTTATTTATTTATTTAGAGAGAGGGGAAGGGAAGGAGAAAGAGAGGGAGAGAAACTTCAATGTGTGGTTGCCCTTCACGTATCCCCCACTAGGGACCTGGCCTGCAACCCAGGCATGTGCCCTAACTGGGAATCGAACCAGCGACCCTTTGGTTTGCAGACCCATGCTCATTCCACTGAGCTACACCAGCCAGGGCTCATCTCTTATTATAAACCAAACATATCCACCAACTAAAAAGAATCATGTTTTCATGAAATTGCACAGAAAATGCCTGGTTAAACTAGAATCTATGACTGAACCTAGAAAAGGTCCTGGGTGATTTTAGGTTCAGGAGCACTTTACACATCATAATAAGCCATTATAATAAAACTTTGTATTATATTTATTTAGCTTCTAATTTCTAAAATAAACCAAAGTGAGTTTGCTACTGTATAAATTCAGTAGGATTGAAATATGTATATATTATTTATTTCAGCTTAGAAGCTATCCCTCAAGGCACAGCCATCCCCTAGAATGTCTATAGGTCTTTAAAATAAAAATAGCATCAATCAGTTCATTTAAAATTAAGACAATCCATGTGTACTATTAATCAGCATGTCTTATTTGTTCTAATATTCTGTTTACTCTTTTCCTTAATTTTTTTAATCTTACTATTTATGGGTGCCACCCTGTTCCCTACTTTTCACTGTAATTTCACACTTGACCAAAGGAAGGGGAGTGAACAAAGCTGGTGATATGTAAATAACAGCTTTGAAGATGCAAGTACCAGATTGTTTCTGAACAGAAGAAAAATTGCAGTTGCTTTAGATGAATGTCTCAATACATAATTTTAATTGCTTTCTAAAATAAAAAGTGTAGCATCTAGGTCTGAGCTTCATACTAAGTATGAGAATATTACAGTTGGCTGACAATTGTCAAGACCATTTCCTTTACTTTTAAAAATAATTTCTATATTTTTCCAAAAATAAGTTTAAATTTCTTACTGTGGTTTCAAAGTCTTTGGACTTGCATATTCAAAGGATTTTATTTACAAATCAGAACCTAAATAATCTCTACTCCAGAAAATAAATTAGTTTTTGTGGGGTTTTTTTGGCAAAACAGGAAGGTAGATGCATTAATAGTAATTAAGAAGTGTCCTTTAGAGAATCAACCCGTTTATGCTATAGAGCTTAAGGTAATTTAATTCCATTTATTTAGGCAGTAGCATTTGTTGACAACTCTCTATTGGGAGACACTGAGTACAGTCACAAGGTGCCCAGTAGAGTTTTACAATTGAAAATGTGGTTCAGGGAAGAGCAGTATTAACAAAACTTGTGAAATGGTTAGAAACATAGAATCTTATACCCATCCAGCCTACTGAACCTGTACTTTATCAAGATTCCCAGGGGGCTCAGAGTTATCAGACTGAGAAAATAGAAAGACAGGATGCCCAGTAAAATTAGAATTTCAGGTAAAAAAAAAAGTGTGTGTGTATGTGTGTGTATGTGTGTATGTATATATATACACACACATACATTATATACATATTTTATATGTGTGTATATGTGTGTGTATGTATATATATACATACACACACATACATTATATATATATATATATATTTAGGGCAAGTGTGTCTCAAATATCACACGGGCCATACTTACCCTAAAAAATTATATGTTGTTTATCTGAAATTAAAATTTAACTGGGATCTTATATTTTATCTGGCACCCTAACAGGTAATTTTTATGAACATTAAAGTTTGACAAACAGGGTAACATCTGTTTTTTCCCCCCCCTGAAGAAATTTAAATACTCAGCTTAATTCTAGGGCTTTACCAATTACATGAGTTAGGATAATGCTAAATAAAATTTAACAATAATCTTGATGCAAAAGGTCATAAAGACCTACGAGTAAGAAATCCTTTCTAAACCCTATGTAATGACATTTTCTAGTTCCTGTGTTTGATGCTTTGACTTTGACTTCAGGGCCTTGCTGACCCTGGAGGGCTGGCTTATTCCTACAAGCAGCAAACAACTTGTCTAAGAGTGTACCTTTATATACAAAGTAACCAACCCAGAGAACACACCGCAGCCACCTCATTATCCCACATTCACATTCTAGATCACTTTTCCAATCTCAGCACTGCAGGGCCAGGGCCCAGACAACTCAGAGTAGCCTTTCATTCTTAAGAGTCAGCTGAAATTATTCAAAGCAGCCAGTCTAAGCCTGCTTACCCTGCCTCACCTAGTCCTTCCTCTAGAAATCACAATAACAACTCTTGATCACACTTCCTCCCACACCCTTTGCCTCCTGACCGATCCTGCTGCTTCCTCCTATGGCCCTGCATGCTATGCTATGCCTCCTGCTCCTAGGGATCTGTGAGTATTAAAAAATCTGCTCTTTCATGACAAGCATTTCTGTGTCTATATGTCTTACCATACCTGATTTAAACAAATCCCAGGTAACCTTTTAAACACCCACCACTAACACAGCAAAAATATCAGATATCCCCTGGAACTGTCATCAAATCAAGCTTCCCTTGGAATGGACTGGAATAGTGGGAAGGGGCATTGAACAGAAGCTCCAAGATAATAATAAATTTCAGCTATGAGAAAATTCAGTTTTCTGGATGGTGAGTCTACACAATGCTTGGAAACATTTGGGTGATTCAATTTTGTGACTTTATTCAGAAGTCGGCTGTCACGCAGTCATCATCTCCCACAGAGCTCTTCAGGTCAGTGCAGGCCCAGCAATCATCCAAAGATATATTGCAGCTCCTTCAGAGAGTGGTGTAATGATTTTGAGGCTACACTTCACAGCTGTCACACATGTCGAGAAATGAAGAAGGCAGACTTTCTGTGCACTGTTCAAGGTCATGTGGAAAACCAGCACACGAGGACATCCATCTCCAAGCCTATTACGTGGTAAGATAAGAAGTTATGTACATCACCTTCCCATTGAGTCACCCAGTTTTTTTTTTTTCTTGCCTTGGTGCTTTTTATGTTAGTAGACAAAGGAAATTTTGAAAAGTTGACAGCAGCCTTGGATTCTAAATGTTAAGGACATCAAGGTTTTATTTATGACTACTCTCAATTGGACAAAAGAACAAGCTTTCTCCCCCACACTATTTTTCATAATATTTATGTCACTTGCCCAGTTAACACTTGCCAAGAGTAGACAGATATGGGCTCAGTAGAGGAGAAGAGAGAGAGGAGAGAGAAGAATCGTGGTACCTGTCAGCAAGGTAAGCAGCAAACAGAAATGCTGCCTGGAAGGGGTGTGTGACTCCTGGAGCTGGGCAACATGAATCTATAACACCTTTATAACGATGCCTGAAATTCCACAGCTCCAGTTTGTTACAGAAATTCAAGCAATGAGTACTGCTTCTTCCTTACTAAAGTAATCTGAGTTTTACACAGGCCTGGTACACAGAATAAGCCATTGGTTACAAAGCTGGTTTGAGGAGTTCTAGCATGTAATAATGAATTTGAGGGATCGGGATGGTGGCTGACTATTCCAAAGAGACCAACCATCTGATTAGAGGGTTGAGGCTTTGAGCCAGGTGGTATCAGATCTACCTCTGGGGAGTTAAAAGAGGGGCTGGAGATTGAGTAGAACTTCCAGCGATTCCAGCAATCATGCTTACTTAACAAAACCCATAAAAAACTTTGGACAGGGAAGCTGAGGTGAGCTTCCCTAGTTAGCATTTTGCTGTACATTGTCACACAGCAACATGCTAAGAGGGTGATGTGCCCCTGAGGGCAATGGGAGTTTCAAATTTGGAATCCTCCCAGACTTCGCCTATGTGTCTCTTCAAATTTGTATCTTTTTGATCTAATAAAACTAGAATCAGAAGCACAGTGCTTCCAGTGAGTTCAGTAAGTCTTTCTGGTGAATTATCCCCCTAAGAGGGTAGTGGGAATGCCTGAGTTTGTAGTCAGTTGGTCAGAACTAGAGTGGCCCTGGGACCCCCAATTTGTGGCTGGTGTCTGAAGTGAGGGCAGTCTGTGGAGGACATTGCCCTTAACCTCTGGGCATCTAGGAATACGCATGCCCTAATACGGTCATATCCATTCTCTCCCTCATTCCTTCCCTGCTAGTGAATGCAGCACGTATTTTTAGGATAGAAAACTCCTTATTGTATATTTATTTTACTAGTGCAGTTTTCTAGCTTACTTCACTCCAGTTTTACTAAGGACTTGCTTAGTTTCTTTCCCAAGGTGGGGTGGGTAATTGGTATCAGACCTCTCTAGATGGGAGCCGAGTAGGGACCTCAATTTGCACATTTAATTGAGAAGGTGAAAGTGAAAGCTGTGCTAGCACAATGCTGCCTGCCTTTTACTTGCATTGTGAGTTTCTTCAGACCCTGTCAATAAGGAGGAGGAGCTGGATGATGCTGGTGGAGTGGCAGCAGGGGACGCCCAAATTGAGAAGGATCCTATGGGTCAGCCTACAAGACTATCACAAGCAGAAGAAATTCAAATAACTTTCATGGCCAAAGGGGCCAACATCTGGCCTACCCCTGTGACTTTTCCCTGTCATTAGGTTCCAGCCACACTGGCCTTCTTCCTATCCCTCGGCTACCTGACTTTGTTTCTGCTTCAGGTCCTTGGCACTTGGTTTCTCTCTGGAATGTTCTCTCTTCAGCACCTCATATGGCTGTTCCATCTCAGCTCTGACGTCACTTCCTCCCAGGAGTATCCTGGCCATACTTAGTAAAGCACCCCCCAGCCCCACCCTGGAGCGCCTTCCTAGCGTATTCCTTGATCTATTTTCTTTGGAGCACTTAGTGCTGCAGATATTATTTACTGGGTTACAATGTTGTTTCCTGTTTCTACCACTTCCCCCCCCACACCCCTGACATAAGGGTGAGACTGGCTCATGGAAGAGCGACTGGCAGCTATTAGCGAATAAATAGCAGAATAAGAAGCGTTCACCAGGTGCTCCTCACCGTGGAAAGTGGCATGAGACCTAAAAGAAGTGTGTAAGACTCATACCCTTTGTAAAAGAACTAAGGAAACCGAGTCCACACACACACGAAAGCGAGCACCCCGGCCATCTCTGTGGCCGCTTCTGTTCTCAGACAGGTGTTGTTCTGGGTCCTGCCTTGGCCTTCTCTTCTTCCTGCTTCATGGACTTCAAATAGTATCCTTCTGTGGCTGATTCCTAAATTTCTCCCTAGTCTTAACTAAAATGTAACAGGACTTTTTCTTTCTTTCTTTTATTTTTAAAAAATTAACATTGCCTCCCAGGAAGCATATACTGAATGCCGAAAAGAAAAATAGCATAAAAACTGATAAAAAATTGAAAAAAGTATAGGAAATTAAGATCCAGGCCTTCAAAGGTTACTCACATTACAACATGAAACATAAGGCCATATTAACTAGGGGAAAAAGACTTAGAGTATAATTATTTTCTTGTATTATTCTTAGGGCACAGTTTTATCAGGATTTTTATTAGATGTGATTGATAAGTTTTAAAGTATAGTTGGATCTGTGTAATAATAAGTAAAAATTATTATTTGATAAGGGAATAGTATATATACAGTATGTCATAATTTAGCTTTAGGGAAAGACAGAATAAATACCAAAAATTGCTTGCCTGTCTCAGAAGAAAAAAAATGTAGAAAGCAAAAAATTTATCCAATTTAGTGAATTAAAATTTATCCAATTTAGAATCAAATAAAAATGCCATAGGCCCAGCGCCAAAGCATATTCTTGGACTGGCATTTGTTCAACACCCTAAATTTAACCAGCTGCAATTCCTTTTTTAAGTACCATCCAGTACAACCTTCTGAAATAGAGGCTGTGATTTTAAAGGGAAATTGACATTCCATCTGAAAGATGGAACAAAACCTCCTTGGAATATTTATTCTCTAGATAAGCAAAATATTGTTGTCAGTATGTTCAACATGTATACGAGAATGTATGAGTCACAGTTAGGGAGGACATAAAAAAGGGCAGCAAGATGTTTAGTGTTTTCACTGTGGGCCATAAATGTTTATAATATTGCCACAGTTATAACTTGTAGATAGGAAACTTGAGCCTACTATTTCATAGGAGCCTTAGTATTTCTTAGAATTGCAGTATGTCAGAGGTGCAAGAGACCTTCTAGAACATCTAGCTGTAATTCAAGACCTTCATTTTACAAATGAACCAAGAGATCCACTCTAATACTAGTGATGACTCCCTCCAGGTCTTACCTGGCATCATGTCCTCATTTATTCTTTCTACAAATATTTATGGACATAGACTGCACTTAATTGAAAATAAAATATGACTTAGGACCTTCATATTATGAGACTGACATGCAGCCAACTCTGCTAATAGTCAATGACATTGTTAATAACTGTGTATGGTTGTCAGATGGTTATTAGACTTATCAAGGTGATCACTTTGTATGTTACATAAATGTCTAATCACTATGTTATACACCCAGAACTAATGTAATATTGTATGTCAACTATAATTAAGAAATAAATTTAAGAAATAAAATATGGCTAAGTTATGTTATCTGCCTGAAAGGTGCATGCGATAGAATGACACATATCTCACACCATGTTTCCAGTCCTAGGAACATACCAACTCAGCTGGATTCCACCCCAATCCCAATGGCATGCATTTATAAATTCTGTGAAAATGTAACTATATTTTTTGAAAAATGTATAGCCAAATTTGAAAGAAGAGCTTATAGTCATATGGATAAAGTCACCAGCTGACTATAGTGTGTACTGAGCCTGGGCATCTCTGATAAGGAGAGGAATGAATGGGAGTTAGGACAAAGAACCCTACATAAAGCCAGAGTCCTGGAAGAAATGTCCCTTGTATACATGGGAAGACAGGAAACTCTCTTCCCGTACAAGTACCAAAGAGGACATGGATGAGAATGTTGATTACTAAATTACTTGTGGTATGGGGACTTAGAGGCCATTTCAATGCCCACTGCAGAAATGGGGATCAGCCAGTCAGAGAAGCAACAAGCCAGATTATATCTGCCGTTGGCTCTAGAATTTGGTATGGTAGGATGGGAAGTATCTCCCATGATAAATAGAAGTTCCCAGGCTGTACCAATCATGGGTATAAAGCCTTAATTTATAATACCCTTATGGTGTCAGAAATCCTAAGGAAAGACAATCTCTATTTAGCTAAACTATTTTTCAAGTGTGAAAACAAAAATAAGTCCACAAGAATTATCATTATAGGTCTGTACTTGAAACAATTGCTAAAGAATGTACACACGGAAAAGGAAAGCTGAACATACAATGAAGAAATGAGATTCAAGGATCCGTGGTGAACAAATTCATTTTAAACTGTACAAAATCTAAAGAAGTTTTAATTGAAATCACAATCACAATGCAATGTAAACACAGAGTAATAAACATATGAACATATGAAATAAATGGAAGCACAAACAAGAGTCACTAATTCCATCAGAAGAGTTAAGAAAGAAGAGACTGAGGATGGAGGCATAAGTAGGGATTTAGCAGGTAAACAAAGAGAAAAGGGGGTATTCAAAGGTAAATCTCCCAAGTAAGAAGGAACACGGCATGTTGCACAAACCAGGCCTTTGTTGAGAAGTGGTAGAAGAAAGGCTAGAAAGGCAGGTGCTAAACCTGGTCTCTTCCTCTCAAACCAATGTAATCAGATCAGCTTGTATGAAAAATCAAGACTATAACCAGAACTCTTGGGGAGATATAGAAAATGTGAAATCATAACACAATAATACCAAATTTCATTATTGGGGGGCTTTACTGCCAAGATTACTTTAAATAGTAATTTTACTCTTTTAAACACACCTCAGCTCATTTCCTTTTCTCTAGATCCCATGGGATTTTATGATACCTGAGGTCCTGTTTAAGGAGAAGGAAATGGACTTTCAGCCAAGATGAAGGTGCAGGTAGATACACTGTGCCTCCTCCCACAACCAAAAGAGGGACAACAACAAATTTAAAAACAAAAAACAACCAGAAGTGACAGAAAATCGAACTGTATGGACATCTGACAACCAAGGAATTAAAGAAAAAACATTCACCCAGACCAGTAGGAGGGGCACAGAAAGGCAGCCAGGGTAGAGAGGACTCACGGCAAGATGGTGGCTGGCAGACTGGGCAGTTCCACATTTCTGTGTGGATAAACTGAGAGGAAAAACTTAGGAGTGAGACAGACCACGCAACCCAAGGTTCCAGTGCAGGGAGATAAAGCATCAAAATCTCTGACCAAAAAAACCTATGGGGGTTGAGGTGGCAGGGGAAACTCCCAGCCTCACAGGAGAGTTCCCTAGAGAGACCCACAAGGTCCCAGAAAGTACATAAACCCACCCACCCGGGAATCAGCACTACAAGGACCCATTTGCTTGTGGGTAGTGATGGAAGTGACTGAAAGCTGGCAGAGAGCTGAACAGGTGGCATTGTCCCCTCTCGGACCCCACCCCCACATACAGCACCACAATGCAGCAAGTAGGCTGCCCTGTCCTGGCAAATACCTAAGGCTCCACCCCTTACTACATAACAGGCTGGCCAAGACAAAAAAAAATGGCCCAAATGAAAAAACAGATCAAAGCTCCAGAAAAAATATAACTAAGCGACAAAGAGATAACCAACCTATCAGATGCACAATTTAAAACACTGGTAATCAGGATACTAACAGAAATGGTTGAGTGTGGTCAAAAAATAGAGGAAAAAGTGAAGGCTATGAAAAGTGAAATAAAGGAAAATGTACAGGGAAACAACAGTGAAAGGAAGGAAACAGGTACTCAGATCAACAGTTTGGAGGAGAAGGAAGAAATAAACATTCAACCAGAACAGAATGAAGAAACAAGAATTTAAAAAAATGAGAAGAGGCTTAGGAACCTCCAGGACATCTTTATACGTCCCAACATCTGGATCATAGGGGTGCCAGGAGAAGAGGAAGAGAAAGAAACTGAAAAGTTATTTGAAAAAATAATGAAAGAGAACTTCCCCAATCTGGCAAAGGAAATAGGCTTCCAGGAAGTCCAGGAAGCTCAGAGAGTCCCAAAGAAGTTGGACCCAAAGAGGAACACAGCAAGGCACATCATAATTACATTAGCCAAGATTCAAGATAAGGAGAGAATCTTAAAAGCAGCCAGAGAAAAGGAGACAGTTACCTACACAGGAGTTCCCATTAGACTATCAGCTGATTTCTCAAAAGAAACCTTGCAGGCAAGAAGGGGCTGGAAAGAAGTATTCAAAGTCATGAAAGGCAAGAACCTACATCCAAGATTACTCTATCCAGCAAAGCTATCATTTAGAATGGAAGGCCAGATAAACTGCCTCCCAGATAAGGTCAAGTTAAGGAGTTCATCATCACCAAGCCCTTATTATATGAAATGTTAAAGGGACTTAACTAAGAAAAAGAAGACCAAAACTAGGAAGAATAAAATGACAACAAACTCACAACTATCAACAATAGAACCTAAAAATTACAAAAACAAAAATGAACTAAGCAAACAACTAGAACAGGAACAGAATCACAGAAATGGAGATCACATGGAAGGTTATCAACATGGAAGGGGCAGGGGAATGGGGGAAAAGGGTAGGGAATAAGTAGCGTAAATGGTAAGTAGAAAATAGACAGGGGGAGGTTAAGAATAGTATAGGAAATGTAGAAGCCAAAGAACTTATATGTACAACCCATGGACATGAGCTAAGGGGGTGGGATGCGGGTGGGAGGGGGTGTGCATGGCAGAGGGAAATAGAGGGGAGAAAAATTGGGACAACTTTAATAGCATAATCAATAAAATATATTAAAAATAAAAATAAAAAAGGGGAAGAAAACATCTCATTTATTGAGGTAATTTTTTCTGTTTTAGTAACCAGCAGTATTGCAGTTCACAGTTAGAAAATGTATCTGGAAAGTGAACATATCTTGAGAAAAATATATCAATTAAAAACAGTGAGAGCCCTGGCCAGATAGCACAGTTAGTTAGAGTATCATCCTCATATGCTAAAGTTGTCGGTTCAATCCCCATCAGGGCACATACAAGAATGAACCAACGGATGCATAAACATGTAGAATAACAAATCTCAGTCTCTCAAATCAGTAAATTTAAAAAAAAATAGTGAGCAATCCAAGACATCCAATAAAATACTTAAAATAAATTAAAGTTATGATACACAGAATGCAATAGCTGATTGAAGAGTTACGAATTCATTTTCCTCTTGTTGCAAATGCTACCTTCTAGATTAAAAAATATTTAGTCACATAAATTCTAAAACACTTTATTTAGTTGGAAGAACAGACAAATGTTAGATTTGGAGAGAATTAAGGTAGGGACTTAGGATTTGAAGACAGGCTGAGGGATTTTCTTTAGCTATAGTAGCATTCAAAGGAGAATGCAGGGCTGGTTGAGCACACTGTGAGGAGGGTCAAGTTTGGGCTTCTCTCGTGAGCCTTTTTCTGTTCTATGCCTTCCTTTTGGCAGCCGTGAGTTACGGGTCTCACATATATTCCCAAGGAGAATTTGTTAAGAAGGAGTTTGTAAACATATTCTTTTTAGGTCTGAATGACTACCAAGGCTTCAATAAAATGTCTTTCCCTGTCATATTCACTTTGTAGTAGAGGACAGTAGTCTCAATTTCTTATTGAAGAACTTGGGGCATTATCTCATTAGGCTGGGAGGTAAATCTTGATCTGGGGCACTCCAACAGTTCTAGTGTTCAGCACACAGATCCCTGCTTATATTTTCTGGATATAAATCTGTTTCTAAGCCTATGTTTCTGAAACTGATAACCTATTTGCTCTTTTGGGTCAGTGTCCATAAGAATATTACCTGTTTGGTATGACAATTTCAAATATCATACAATTATGCTGATTTCAACTTGATCTGAATTAATCCACCATTTGAATCTTATCCAGCCTCAAAGAGCATCAATATCTAACAAATGTAGATAGAAGAAAAATGAAAAACATGAGCTCACGAAGAAGTTTCGTACTTTGTTTTCTTTTGTAAACAGGCAGAGTCTGAAACTTCAGAAGATGAGTATTTATAAAAAGCTACTCATAATGTCCCTGAGTTGTTCCAAAGTACAGACATCTAGAAGCAGATGTGGTATTCCAATCAAACAATCAGCATTATTTGTTGAATGCCTGTTCCATGTACTGTATTGTACCTCAACAGTGTGATGTGGTTCTTATTTTTAGAGACCTGAAGGGAGGGGGAAAGAGAGACAGAGAGAACTATCACTGTGTGGTTGCCTCTCACATTGCCCCCACTGGGGACCTGGCCCACAACCAAGTCATGTGCCCTGACTGGGAATCAAACTGGTGATCCTCTGGTTTGCAGCCTGTGCTCAATCCACTGAGCAATGCCAGCCAGGGCCCTTCCTGTTTTTTCTAAGGCTCCCTTTTATCTTCAGGACAAAGTCCAAATCTTTTACCAGTTTTAGGGAACCTTTCTATTTGGCCCCTGCTTACTTTTCCAGCCTCATCCTTTGGCACTTAATTCCATGAACTCACAGCCCCAACTCTATCAAATCATATGCAATTTTCTGAACTTTTTTTTTTAAACCCAAGGCCATTTCTTCTGCTTGAAATGCAATTACCACTCTTTTGCTTAATTCCTACTCTTCCATTTATAAGCCTCCTCCACTGGGAGGACTCCTCTAATCCCTAAAGAGTTTTGTGCCCCTCTTATTTGTTTCTATCACATGTCTGTCTGTATTTAACCCTACGATAGCAATTTCACATTATATTGGTATTTTTATGTATTTGTCTAATTCCCTCATCACCCTAGTTTTTTAAATGAGGATGAGAATCTATACTTCATTTACATTTATGTCCCTAGTGCTTAATTTGAAACCTAAGCATACATAGGTGCTCAATAAATATTTGCTGAATCAATTCCAGTGGAGAAGATGGCAGACAGGTAGATTTTCTTCCATAGAGTTGAAAGAATGACTATAAGAAAAGAAACTATAGAGCATGGTAGGTAGAATGATTATGGAATAATACCTATTAAACCATACGGGAGGTAGGTGAAATAAACTTATCCACTGAATCTCACAATATGCTCTAAAGTCGGGACCTATCACTGATGATACTTGAAGGAAAAATTTAAAAATTGGAAAATGGATCTTTTAATTTTAACAAGTGCTATAGCTGGAATATGTAACTAACTTAAAAAACTATTTTTTCTTTAAAAAAAAACTATTAAAGTTAGGAATGATTATCCATAAAGAACATTTTAAGATTATATCATTTACTTTCTAAAGTGATGTCAAAATGAAAACCACATCTTTTGCCATAATGTTCTTAGATGCCTCTATTGAAGAAACACTCTTTGTGTGGCTTGAACATAGATGTAATTTAATAATATGATAAAATTATTTTTAGCTTAATTTTTGGTTCTTTGTGTTTTTCTATTGCCAGGGATGCTCAGAATTGACTCTCTTTGCCCTGGTACTAAGTTACAAAATGATGCCAGAGCAACCAATTACTTTGAATTGCCATATACCAGCTGTGCACAGTTACAGCAGTGCAATGACAACAGGGGTGAACACGGAGTTGTTTGTGTTTCTCCCAGAGATTGGTGTGGAGGGCATGTGGGTTGTTTGTGACACCACACCATAATGTGCCTGTACGTCCAATGACCAGGGGCTGAGCTCCAGGATGCAGAAGTAACTACTGGGGAGAGTGGCTGGGAGACGTGTGTGGGAGAGGAGGTGGGGATGGATGACAGTTGAGGAGAACTGTCCTAGTACAGTCTCAAAGACACACAGTAACCCGATTTCCTCTCCTTGGAAGAAATCTCAGCACTAGATTGGTACATAGCTATTAACTCATAGCATTGTTTTTCAGATTCCTTACTTTCAGTGACACTTTGACTGCATTTTAGAAGTACCTCTATCAGGTGCCTCTCGAAAATCTAAGTGAAGTAAGGGATTTTCCTGATTTTCAAAGTGACAGCCCTATACCCACTGTAGGCTTGGACAACATTTACAGAAATAAGAATTTTCAGACTGTGTATACCAAACATATATCCCCTTACTCAAACTGACAAACTTTAAACAAATATAACCCTCAGAGATTCTTTAAAGAGTTCTCCACTTGAGGGCCCTCTGAGGAACGGAGACAGGGTATCCAAAGTCCTGGTATGGATGGAAATTGTTTATTTTTCCTGGAAAAAGGTCTGTGATGTCCGTCAACTTCTCAGAGGCTCCTCTAACCCTCAAAAAAAAGGTGAAAAGCCTTCATCTATAGAATAACTACCTATAGTTCCTACACTACAAATATAAGTCATTTTGTTTTATTAGAAGTTTGTAGCCATCTGTACAACTCATCCTGAACTCTGACTTTGGGCAGGAAGTCCTTCTGGGAGTTGATCGTCAAATGCCCTCTTGATTGCTCATTCTATTGGAAGTGATTTCTCAGATTGCTTCCTGACGCATAAAGGGCAATTGTCTGAGTTGTCTTCTAAGGTAACACCTGCCAGCCCCCAGTCTGTTTCCTTCTTTCTCAGCTGAGGACCTGATCTATGACTCATTACTAACATCACCACAGCTTCCATGCTGCCATCAAGTTGCCAATTATAATAGTGGAACCTAAACATTGAATCTGGCTATCTCCTGTAAAACATCACAGAAAGGACTGTATTCTCTTTAAATATTGCTATTGAGAACATTTGTCTGCAACTAACTTGCATTAATAAACACTGGCTAAGTAGGCTTGTTTACAAACTGTGAAGGTATAACCTCTTTCCATAGTAACTCAGAGCTGGAGCCAAGATTTTAAGCAAAACAGGCAATTAATTCTGACCATAAAGAGGCTTCATCACTTAATATAGTTGGCAAAATCCAGATATTAGCTATCACAACTAACAGTCTTTATTTGTAAAGCAAACACACTGTTGTTCATTTAGCGGAAAAATTATTTGCAAACTCAACTATAATCCAAACTTGTGTAGGAATCACATGGAAGCATCATTTGATCTTTTTTTCATAAAATTTCTTTGATGCTTAAATACCCTGAGGAAATAATTTTTATGATTATAAAGTATATTTTAAATCACTGTGGCTTCTTCTATGCCTAATTATACAAATCAACATAAACCACCATATCAAAAAAACCCAATTGCAACTATATTTCAAATATTGCACAATTATTAAACTGTTTAGGTTAATATATAAAATTATATATATTTAAATTAGTATATTAATAAATATTATACACACACATATATGATAATGGACTTCACATTAGCTGAGTTTGCTCACAGAAATCTCTGACATTAATCAGAAATAACTAATCATATACAGTGTATTAATTTGACTTCTTTTTGACCATTATTTTACCTCCATTTCAAATTTTAGTCATACACTCTAAGTTAATTTAGAACATATTATCCCTATATTTTGTCATTTAGAGACTTAAGAAGAGGGGACTGAAAGTGCTGGTTGGAAGCAGGGGGATGGCAGGATGTGGATCTAAACACCTAACTCCCTTTTGTTTGTTTCAAGCAAGGCATTTGTCTGAAAAATGTGAGGAAAATCCATGGTTCAGCAGAGAATGAGCATTAACATTTGTCATAGTTCCTTAATATAAAGGGTGGACCATTTTAAGTTTCAATAAATGAATCTTATCTTATTGAATTTTGCCAGTAACAACTCCTGGGACTGAGCCAAGGTAACTGACCAGTCCTCAGTTCTCCTTCATGAATATGAAATAAGACAATTCTGGTTAGCAACCTCATATCTGAACATCTCAAGGGCAAATATAATTCAGGATTCAAAAAATTTTTAAATGATGGAAAGGCCATAGGGTGCATACAGGGAATGTAGCATAACACTGCCGACAGTAAATCCAAATCAGTAATACTTATGTACTGAGATTTTACCATATTCACACTGAATTGTGCAATTATACAGTAAGGAAAGGCTATTCATAGCCTCACATCAATTCAGGACAAATTATGTTGTCAAGTGAGTTTTGGTGCAAAACTTGGGAAACCATTTCAGTCTTCAGTGTTGCTGGGGTGTTGGAATTTGCAGATTAAGTATTGTGCCCTGTATGGAGGCATGGAAATTGTTCCTTTAACATATATTTTCTAAGCAGAGTCAGTGACCAAACAACTTATCTATCAACTTGCAGTGTGATATACTGGGAAGCTGTTTTAACCATGCTGAAACTTCATTTCTTTAATATGAACTTCTTTCTTTCCTTTTGATTCAAACTGGCCTCATCCAGGACCCTTCCTCCATCTCCCTTAGGGCATGCCCTCCTTCTCCCTTGCTTGACCACTCCCTTAATCATTAAGCCCTTAGGATAATAAGGCCCTGGACAGCATTAACAATTTTAGGACCTAAACTTATTGACCACAGAGACAGGGTTTCAGTCAAATCAAGATAACATCTAGGTCTCAGTTGTTGTGTTTCAGCTACCCCACTGTTTAGGGAACCATTCTGCACATGGGAAATGTAGCCCAGCCCCCCACTCAGAAAAGCCAGTGGGGAGCGAGGTCCAGCACACAGGACCCAGGCCCATGATAGGTTCTCCCATGGGGAATCAGGCCGCCATTGTTCCTAGGCTGCTATGAGACTGGCTTTTGCTAAAACTCCCTCACCCTGAATTGAGGCAGCAAATGTTTACTGAGTATCTTTAAATTCCTAAAGTCTGTGCTAAACCTCCCAAGTATGGAGTATAACCAGTTCAACCACTTTCCCCCTTGATCTGTAACATCCTTCTCTTTGAAGTAATTAGCAACAGTCTTTCCTTTGTTATCTGGAAAAGGTAATCACCTGCAGCGAGCCTGTGCATAGTAAATGAGGACCATCCTGGATGTAATGTGCCCAGAAAAGCAATAAAGGCCTGTCCAGGCAGAGGTTGGGCTCTCTGGCCCTCTCACCCTCTCTCACTCAGAGAGTGGACATGCCATCCCTTTTTCTCCACAGGATTTCTGTAGTCCATGTGAATTTGTCCATTGCAGCCACAACTCACGGATCCTGTGGGCTGGGATCCACATCACCACTGACCGCAGTCTTGTGAAGCATGAAGTGATGCCATGGCTGACATCAGGACCAGACCCACTGATCGACTACCCCCACCCTAGCAACCAATCAGTAGAGACCATCATCTTAACTCCTTTAGTCCTCTATATAACCCATTCCCCAAAGCCATCAGGGAGCCAAGTCTTTGAGTACTAGCTCACCTGTGACTCCAGGCATGGCACCATTTCCTCAATTAATAAACCCTTATCTTCTTGGCTACAAACTCCTTTTTCTGTCTATTTGGCTTTGACACACACAGGCAAGTGGACCCCTTTAGACTGGTAACACTGTGATTTCTGTGAGACCTGAACTTCAGTCATTCTTGTCCAGTTTCTGCAATATATCTTAATGGCATCCATTAAGAACAATTTTGATGGCATCTGAGTAAACCAGGAAATAAAGGGATAGGCAATCTGTTTAGTAAATGATGACTATGCATTCCATGCATACATTATTCCTATTCACAGACAAACAGTGTCATTACTGCTCCCAGAAGACATCCAGGGTTGTTTCTTCCCTTAATAAATTAAAGAATAAAATGATCTGGTCCAGTGTGTATCAGCACATGGAGAGACAATAAAGAATACAAAAGCTAGCCTCACTGGAGTAGAAATGGGTCTTGGACTCTGAATTTTTATCAAATATCCTGGAAGACTCTGATGTACAATAAAGCTTGAGAATTCCCAATCTAGACAATACCTTGTTACATTATAACATCATCTTTTTTTTTTTATTGTGTGGGACACCTTTCCTGAAGCTGAGAATAGGCTGATGTACAGATTCTTGTGGAAAATGGGAAATGATTGCCATTTTTTATTAAGATACACAATGATTTCATGAGTAGAATAATAAGTGTTGCTGGAAAATTATGTGATTCCAACTGCTTGTAATCAAGGTACTTGTAATAGCCTCAGTACTTATCTATAGCAAAGCACAGAAATAATGAAAAAGTCACCTCCTGGTGACTGATTCTAATTTGAACAAATGCAAAATATTGTGTTTAAAAAAATAGAACTGCCCTCCTGGATTCTACTTAACATCGTGAAGATGGTAGGTTGGGGAAGCTGCTGGTGTGGTAGAAAGCGACTATAATTTTGACTATGAATCATGGTGATGCTCACAGGAAGAGTGTGACAAGGAGACAAAGGGGCCACGATGTCCATTATAAACCACTAAATTGCCTTCAGATAAATGCATCTTGTCCTTTGAGTAGAAGCCACCTATCAAATTTCCCCTGAAGCTGGCTTTGTTCACAGTCATAAAAATGCACTTGGTATAGTATAAGCTGCCTAATTCATTATCACAAGCCTTTGTGGAACACCTGCCTGCCTTTGAGGGGAAGAACAAGGGAGAAAAAGTCCATACTTTTCTATGGCTGACCTTTACCCGAAACTATTAGAAATCTTGTTACTGCGAGATGCTCTGTACACTGTGCAGCCAGGTATCCCCTCCAGTACACCAAGCAGGCTTACACCCATTTCCTCTTTTAAGAGGTTACCACCTCAGGGTGGGTGTTTAGTCCTGAAGACTCAGAGGCAATGGCCATGAGTTTCATTCAGTTTTTTTCTCCGAGAGACACACATTTACATATCTGTGCATTGGCTTTGCATTGGAGAAGCTATAGTTAAGTGTTGAGATGGTAATAGTCCCATATGGGCTCTTAAAAATAACTTTTCAGTATGGCAATACAGGTAGGAAATGTTCAGACAATCCTTTAAAAACATTTTTTAGAAACACCAAATGATACAGACACCCTACTCTTACATCACTCTCTAACTTCATGTAAGTGCTCTTTGAAGCCAGGGAACTCTAGTTGAACCAATCTAAGTGATAAAAATGGGAAAATGTTTGAAATGGTTAAAGTCAAGGTTTCATCCTAAGAATAAAGGAGACAGGCCACTGTGGTGTACTGATGTTGGCTCTTGTTTTCCTCAAAGCTGCCCATCCAGGTTCACGTGAAGCCTAGACTGCCGATCTGAAGATCTGAAGCGCTTTTGAAGTGGTAATACTGTGTTTGCGGTGATGGGTGAAACACCTTAATGCTGAATCTAGGCTACAGCTGATAATGACACCACTTTTACATCTTAAAGGAGTGTCTGACTACTGATCTAAATGTTGTCTATTCCACATTGCTGATGACAAACGCTTTATAAGCAATCTTACAAGTCAGTTCAGCAACCTGTGACAGTATGGGGAGAGCTGCCTTTAAGAAAAACTGGCCTCTATAAAAAGACCTGGATCAAAAGTAGACGCTCGATCACACACCCACTGTGGTTGGGCTGACAAAAATAGCCTCGCGCAGAGATTCAGTTCACTTCAATGTCAGGCTTCCCCCTCCAACCACCCTGCCTCCCACCCCTTCAGCTCCTTAAACGATTTCTGGGGTGCGTTCAGTGTTCATAGCAGGTGCCTTAGAGTCATTGTACCAGATGCAGGCTGCTGCGTGATGCAGACTCAGAACACTCCTTCCCTGCTGGCTGTTATAACAACCACCTTCTTGGAAAAGGATGACTTTTTGGGACTATCATGTAGAACGGGTCCACAGTGCCTGGCTCTGAACTGAATGCTTTAATACATGACTTCACTGAGCCCTCCAACAGCCCTATACACTGTCATTATTATCCTACCCACTGTTTTCCTGATGAGGAAATGACGGCTCTGATAAATAACTTGGTTAAGGTCATGCATTAATTAGTGGGAGAGCAGAGTCTAACCCCATGTCAGATGGCAGAGCCTGTGCCCTGGGCCATTGTGCTCTGCTGTCTCCCACTATGTTCAAGAATGGGAGATTCTCACATGTCTGGTTTAGTGCCCTCTGAGGGATGGATATGCCAATTAGTCCCTTTCTATCCCCCACCTCAAAACCAAACCCCTAATTCTAGTATAAATGATTTGTATTTTTAAAAGATAATATAAAACAAAGGTAAAGAAATAAAGGGACACAGTTTTGCTAAACCCTCATTTATTTAGAAACTGAATACACCATGAAAACACACGGCTTACAGGTAATGAATGGAGTTTGAGCTCTTAGTATGACACCTGTGCACACTAAATAACTTCAGCATTTGTAGAGCCTGTTATTTTCACCTCTCTCTCATCCCCTCCTCTCTATTTTCCCTCCCCATTATCTCTTACTGATTAATTTATATATTTGTCCCTTTATTTTTCTATTCTTCCTTCAGTGCCTTCAACAAGTCAGGCACAGTGCTGGGTGCTGGAGATACAGGATAACATACTACTCTCCAAGTACTCACTTTTTAGTTGGGAAGACAGGTAAGTAACAGGTAACATGTATTTTTGACAGGGACATCAAATTGAGTTCTGTCTTGACACCTAGGATGGGAGGTCAGCCCAGACTTAAAAGGGTACAAAATACTCTTATTTTAATAATATGCCTTATAGCAATAGAAGGAAAAAGCAAACAAAATATAACCAGAGTCATTGAAGTTAAGAACAATCTAACAATAGCCAGGGTGGGGGTGGGGGGTGGGGGCGGGGACAGTGGGTAGAGGGGATTACAGGAACTACTATAAAGGACACATGGACAAAACCAAGGGGGAGGGTGGAGAGGGGGGAGGGAGGTGGGTTCAGCTGGGGTGGGGTGGAGGGATGGGGAGAAAAGGCATACAACTGTAATTGAATAACAATAAAAAAAATAATATGCCTTATGTTTACTCTCAAGCATGGTTGAAAAAAATCATTAGATGGAAGTCACCCTTATATAAGCTATTCCTTCTCCCAGGTCCATGGAATCATCAATCAACAGGTCAACATTCCAGTTGCTGTATGTATGAGCCTGGTAAGAGGTTCTAAGTACTACCTTAGCTAATTAGTCCTTATGGTTAAAATCTTTTGAAATAAAATCTAGTTATCTAATAGGCATCTCAATTCTATTAGTCATACTTTCTTATAATGTCTAAATGTCCAAAAGGTAGAGAGTGACCAGCATGATGTGAGTGAATGTTTCCTGGAGGCCTGTGGGCTGCCCCCCACAGTTAGAGTCAGGTCAGAGTCAAGACTGGCTGGGCAACTGTAGCTTATCACACAAAGGAAGCTCTGCCCCACATTCACTTGTAAGTCTGAAGTCTGGGTTGGTAGACTGATAAACTGGATGTTCACAGTTCTAGCTAAGGAGTAGCACCTTCTAACTAATGACCTGCAACTTGAGACAGAGTAAGCTGAAACAGGCAGCTGTGTGAGCAAATAAAAAAACAACTCTTAAGGCCAACATAATGAAAGAAAAAGAAATTTGTGGGAAACAAAGAAAACAGCTTGTACCAGAGAGAATCAACTTCATGAGTGTGGCTGCCATGACTTTCAACTGAGGCATCATCTTGGCATCTGAAAGGGAAGAAGAATCAGCAGGGAACTCAAATCTGTGTGAAAACTCCTTCTGTTCCACATAGATGAATTAACTAAACTCACTGATGCTACCCGAGGCCATGTGACTTCAGCAGAGACTATCTTTAGGCAGCTGGTTCCTAGTAAGCCAAAGCGGCCCCAGACCAACAAGATTGCCATGGCAAGGATCCAGCTTACCAGGCATGAGATCAAGGAATCAGAGTTTCGAAAGTGAGTGGTCTGCTCACACACAGAACACTTCCTGTTAAAAGTTCTGTGACATATATTGGTCTGTGATGTGATTTTCTCTCCTCTTTTTAGCTCATTTCTCACATTTGTCCTGAGAGGAGTTGACCTTATTGTCTCACACCACCCAGGTGCTGAGAAAGGTTAGAAGTGTGTTCACACTCAAATTGAGCACTGTCTCTTACTTGTAAGTGCTACACTGCAACACAGTATTTATCCTCAGGCAAGTGCCCTTGTTCAAATCAACTCTTAAATAGGTACCTTTTATATGAAGCATCTGTCTTCTTGTTTGTGAATTATTTTTAAAAACATAGTAATACTGGGTTAGTGGGCAAACTCTCTTGCTAGTTACTTCCATGTTTAACATACAACAATGATTGATGTTCAAAATGAGTACTGCAAGTTTCTAAAATGCCCTTTGAATCATTAAAAAGTAAATTATATTCTGCTCAATGTGGGTTTTTGTCTTCTGTGCAGTGCATTGTATGCTAATTAGTAAGTGAATAGTTCATTATTGATATATAAAATGACTCTCCTGCAAGTGAAACATTTAATTCTCTAAAAATGTAGGATAATATATGCACAATGCAAGGTGTTTTCCTCTTATTCTCTCCTGTTCATTTCCCCTGCCATCCAGTCCATCATTACACCCGATTTGTTAAAGTGTGAGCCTCTGACCATTGACCAGGGTCATCCACGTGGCAAATGTCACTCTGGCAGCCATTTTCTGGGGGTAACTGGGATGGAACCCCCCAGAAGGATGGATGTAGGGGGGAGGCTTTCACATCAGGAAATAATTGGGAAAATTTGGCTTCCTGGTCAGAAAATCTCCATCCGTCATCACTGTTTTTATAAAAAGAGAACATCCTCTTTTGATATGAAATTTCCAAATCATTTATCGTCCAAAGTGGTTTGTTTTGGTGAGAGTTACCTAAATAACTTCTTGATAACAAGATTTTAAGAAATTGGTGAAGTTGGCTATTCTTTAGAAGTTCAAATTTGAGCTTGATTATACCTTAAGATTCTGATGTTTTAAAAAAGGATCTGCTCTATTTTTTCTTTCTACATACTATATTTTATGTAGATGATTTAACACTGCCATCTTATCTTTGGAGATTCAGTACTGAAAGGAAAAATATCTAAAATAGAACTAATTGCTTTTTTCTTCAAATTTCACTGTTCAGTAGAAAGGAAAAAATGGCATTAATTGTGAAGAAACCAGGACAAATGAATTAGATTGTGAGTTATTGCCTTATTATTCACTCAGTAAGGCTTTACTGGATTAATAAAAGGGCAATCACAACAGGTAAAATTTAATCAATCATTCAGATAAGCATTATACACTTGGTTCTTTCTTAATATGGTTTTAGCATTCAATTGACATTTCACTTGATATTAATACAAATTAATCTAGAGTTTCTCAAAGGCTATTTTAGTCATCTAATTTAAAACATATTGAAATAAGTTTGGAATAGTTGGTTGATGCTTAAAAATAACGCCAATCTGAAGGAGAAATGTGTCAAAAGCAAACCCAAAAATGTACTTGAGGATCTAGCCAGCCCCAAATAAGCTCAACTTTTCTCCCACTGTCCAGGCAATTCTGAAAGTTTTACTGCTAATGTATAGTATACATTACTATACTATACATTAGCAGGAGTAGACAGAACTCAGGGTTTGCCTATATGGGGTGATGTCTGGGGGCATCAAGGAGGAACCCTGGATTAAACAACATCAATTGCAAAAAAAGCACCTGCAGAGCAGCAGTAAAATTTCTCTCCCCTTGGTTACTAAAGATTGAAATTACCATATTAAATGTTTATTCTTTGCCCCAACCCCATTAAGATCCAAATATTCTTGGAAGATGTAGTCACTGGACATTTTTGTAATTCATAAAAATTTTTCTTCCTGAGAAATTTGGTTAAGGGAGGGAGTGTTCCAAAATATCCTGGTATCAAGAGAGACTTCATGGGGCTGCAGTTCACTGGGAATCTATCTCTGTCAGTGGAAAGAAACACAGAGTCCCCACCGCTGATCAAGATAATGGCCTCCCTTTCAGTTTGCAATTAAGATCCATTTTTATCCTTCAGGTTCCTCTATGCCTAGAATCTTGGAGCTGAAGTCCACAGTAACACGTACAATTTAAAAATAGAAAATTGACCAATGGAATGGTATTCACCTCAAATTCTTTGAAGAATAACATAAGGTAAAAGAATCAGTTTGTTATTCTTCCAGCAATGCTTTTTGTTGTTTTTTACCTGGCAAACTCATGCTACTTCCAGGTTCAGCTTAAATGTTACTTATTTTCTATAAGTTCTCTTGTATTACTTTCCTTCTTGCCCCACACCCCCTTTATCTCACAGCTAAAAAATTCTTACTAATTCAGGTATTAACTAAGGTACAATTGATTTTTCCATGGTGCTCTTTTATGCCCCAATTATGGCAGGCCTCACCCTATACATAACATCCTAGATATTTGTCTATATCGGTTGGTTCCAAGAGACTATGGAGACTTCTAGGATTGCTGTTCATTTTGTATTCCAGAAGAGTACCGGGCTTGAAATGTGATGCATGCAGGTGTGCTGTAAGGGTTTGTTCAATCAAGTGTTTGTCTTTCTCTAAACTAGCCCCAAGTGATCACCCATTCATCTAGCTCTTAAAACAGAACACATGATAAGTGTAGCAGGGAGTTCCACCAAAGAAACAAGACCAGAAAGCAATATTGACAGCAACAGGGGACAATTCCATTTATGACACTTCTTGATCAGCCTGTTCGTGAAGAATCCTTAAGTCTCATACCACCAGGATAAATGAAAGCATTATAAATCATATAGATTTTTGATCCAAATATTTAGTCAACAGTACATGGAATTAATGTTTACTTCCACCCTCCTGATTTAAAAGTGAGCAGTATTCAGAACAGAGTATAGCAGAGACATTTCTGGGAATCCCAGGGAAATGGGAAAAGAACTGACCTCCATTCTTTGGTGTGGTTTCTCAACTACAGAATGGTTCACAATGACAACAGCCTCAAGAAAGAGACCATGTTCTGTTTTCTACAGTTTAGAACTGTTTTTCATACTCCCTGAATTAGTTGTTTTACTTGTGCTTGAGGATAAATAATCTTGGAATTTAAATAAAGTCTAGAAATGGACAAAAGGTACTGCTAAGATGATTACTTATGTGCATGCTATAAAAGAACTATGCTTTAAAATAGCTACTTGTTACATTATGGGTCTAACACACGTTTGGTGTTCTGTTGTGTTTCTTCCAGTCATTACATAGGATCTCTTGCCTATTCTTTCTTGTGACTTAGTCTGCTCTAGATCTGTATGCTACCAACCCTGTTTTACAAAGTTTATGCAACTCAGGCATTTCTCCAGGTTTATGGTCACTCCACATAGCTTGTGGCAAAGCAAGGAAGCAAGGATAACTGCCCCATGAAGATTTCAACCACAGCCTTGCTAAATAGGTACAGATGTTGCCAATATTTTCAAACAAGATGGCAGGATATGAAGACCTCTCCTATGCTAAGGGTTGGAGGTCACCTAGCAAATGAAGAGACTGGCAGCTTCACCTGGCTTTTGAATGAAAGCTGTAACAATGCTTCCATTAGAAAATGATACGACACAGTCACACAGGTGTCCTAGCATAATGAGCTGTGTGACAAAAAGAAGACACAGATGAGGGCAAAAGTCTTGGTTAATGAGCCAAAAGAAGATAAGGTACATGTCCCTGTTTCTGAGTTTGCAGTGTAATTGCTAAAATATTTGATAACTAGACAAGTTTTCAAATTGTGCACAGACTAAGTAAATGGGTGAGTGCACTGGGGATTTAAAATGGGTCCAGGGGGAGGTGTAGAGAAGCCAAGTCATACCTTTGAAGCAACTCATTTCTATTTAAAATATTCCTCTTCATTTCATTTCAATTGCTAAAGATTTCTCTTTAGCTCATTAAAAAATCTTTCTTTTTCTCCTTGTTACAGAGTTCCTGGTTCTTTTTTAGCTTACTAGTCTTTTCATCCAATGAGTAAAAATACCAGGAAAATTGGCAAGTGAACAGTAATGAGATAAAAAGCAGAAAGAGGAAAACAGAGAGAATTTCCATTAGGAGGGGTTCATGTTGCTACTGGAGCTTTGAACTCTGTCGCAACATCAGAGTCTGCTGGCCACAGCTGCAAGCTCCCAGGCGAGGTGGGGAAAGACTATAGATCTGAGAAATCACCTCCTGCAGGGACAGTTAATTTTCAACGCCACTCCCCAGGGTGGGTGTCAGCTCATTCACAACAACAACGAAAATCTCTGAAGTTATTTTTTGGATTACAGAAGTAAAATATATTTAAAAAATCCAGAATTTGCAAAATATGGTAAAGCACAAAGAAATATTAAAGAAAATAACCTGTAATTCAATCACTTGAGACATTTATTCGCATTTTGGTGTATGGCCTTGTGTTTTTCAAAAAGGTGTATATGTGTTAATTTTTATAAAAATAGTACCATATTTAATCATTTATAGATTGCTTTTTCCTCTTAAATATGAGAACTGCCCTATAACATAAGTCTCTCACAACTACACAATAATCTACATATGGATTTATCATCACTTATTTGACCATTACCATAATCATGGGTATTCTTAGTTGGCTCAGGCTGCCATAACAAAATATCATAGATTGTGAGGCTTAAACTACAGAAATTGACTTTCTCACAGATCTGGGTGCTGGAAGTTAGAAATCAGGGTGCCAGCCTGGTCAGGTTCTGGTGAGGCTTCTCCTGGCTAGTGCACCTAGTAGATGGTGCCTTCTTGCTGCTTCCTCACACGACAAGAGGGAGAGATAGAGAGCCAGTTCTCTGGTGTCTCTTCTTAGAAGGTCACTAATCCCATTTGTTTTTCATTTGCACTACTAAAATAATGTTGTGATAGATATCTTTGGGCATATACATCTATAAATATAAAGACCTTTTTCCTTGGCATAAATTCATAGAATTGTTGGATAGAAATCCATGTGCTTTTAGAGGCTTTTTTCCAAATTAATTTAGGATAATCAAATTATATCTCCAGTCCATTCAGAAGCAGCTCAGTTCACAAATAATTACTAAGTGTTTAGCATGTGTGTATTACTGTATGGAGATAATTCTTGCTCCCAAAGAGTGAAAAGTCTGGGTAGAAAAATGAGAGGGTCAAGTAAAGCAACCATGAGGGTCAAAGCATATTTATTTTCCCCCTGCCTTCTACAGAGCCAGTTCATTTCAGCGTGATGCATGAATTTATTATTTTTTATACCTATTGCCTGTCTGCCTTCTAGAAAGTGTATAAAGCTCCTCCCACCAGAGGAGTGAGGCCACTTCTCTGAGTGCCAGTTGAGTTTTCAGAATTTACAGGACTAAACTTGACTTTCAGTTGGCCCCATCACCCAAATCCCTGCTCTTCTCTTACATTGTTAGTCATGAATTCACTGGCTCAGTGCCTGGAACTATTTCAAATGACAATGAAAATATCCTTCATTAGATAGAGAAAGAAAACACAATATATGCATTCACCACAAATACCCCATTCTTAGAAACAAGGAAATAGTGAAAATGTCAAAGCATTTAGTATTTTTTGCCTACATTTTAATTTTGGAAAATCTGGTGTAGGAGAAAATATTGGTGCAACCATGTTTAATTTTCTTTTCTAAAATAGGGTTTTAATAGAGAAGTGATTGATTTTCTAGAGATACTAAGAGAGATAAATCTTAAAAAGTAATTGTGACATCACCAGAATTAAAAAAATAAAAGAAAAAAGGAACATGTCTTTGGTGCTAAAGCTCTCAAACTTAAAGCACTTCTCTGCATAATGGAGGATTTTTGTGAGAATGATAACCTGTGACTTCTCAATACATGGAAGGGAAAGTAATATTCTTATACTTATTATGTGTTGAGTATTATGCTTGATTATTTCATTTATATTATCTTAATAAACTGCTTTTATTTCTCACAACTGCCTTGTGGTAAGGCTATCAGATTTAGCAAATAAAAATATAGAATTAATGCCCAGTTAATTGGAATTTCAATACCTGACAAATAATATCTTAGTATAAGTATGTCCCATGCAATATTTGGGGCATACTTATACTAAACATTGCTACTTATCTGAAATTCAAATTTATCTTGGCATTCTATATAGTATTTGGCAACCAGAGGTCAGTATGGTAATTCACATTTTACTTTCCAAACTATGGAAATGAGATAGCCAGGAAAGAAATCAAATAAAGGTGCCACTGTTTTTCTTTAAAAAAATCCAGACTCCACAATTAAGGTGTTAGCTCCCTTCCAACATTCAGTTTTAAAATCTGACAACATATTTGGCTTGCTTTCTTTGTCTTCACTTTGATTTAAGTTTCTCTAAAATGATACATCCTGTTTTCCACTTCTAAGCCAAGGCTCACATTAAATGGAGAAATAGCTATACAACTGGCATTGAAATATTAATTTGTTGAAAGATTGATTTTCCTGGCCATAACCACTCACTCATATTTAATTTACAGAACTGCAGATACACATAACAATACAAAGAAGACAGTGACACGTGATATCCTCATGCAAGATCATGGAATACAACCATAACACTATGATAAGAAGACAGAGAGCAAGTTACAGGGCAAGAGGCTAATTGTGAGCAGAAAAGGAGAAGCTCTGCTGGTAAGGGAAAGGTACTGGAACCTGAAGAAAGGAAGCAGAAATGGAGCCTTATCCCCAGGCACAGAATGCAAACACTGTGATCAGAGGGTGAGGAGTTAGTCCTAAACTGCCCAAGTGAATGGATACAGGGAGTGATCAAGGTACAAATACATGCACACAGGGGACTCTAACAAGTCACATCCAAGCCCTGTGGCCTCTTTAGATAACTGCCAGTGATAGAAACCTGCTTCAGAATATGGCACGGCTGAATGTCCTAGGGAGGGCTTGGGAAATTCTGTCATTCATTGGTTCTCCTCAAGAGCACTTGTGCAACTGACTTGGGATTAGAAAATATGACCAGAACCCTGGGCCTTTCGTGTGTTGGGCTGCTACATGGTGAAAACAGGGAAGCAGTCCCATTCAGAATACGAGATTTAGTGTATGCCAGGGGTTAAACTCCCATGCAGAGGGGGGACTGACACCTGGAAGACAGGTCAGCTACCCAAGAGAAGGCAGACCCCACTGGGGCTCCAGGTGCCAGGTTCCAGGGCTCCGGGGGATTCAGATGGGCTATGGTGGGGACATTCACTTCCTGATTACCCAGTCATTTCTTTGGGGCCATGAGGAGGGAGCAGAGACTGAGGTTTGTAAAGGGACAGTTTTTATAATGGACGCTGAGAAAATCAAGATGATTTGGGGTAGCGGAATGTGGTTTTTGAATGCATGCTAATGCTTTTAGTTTCTTCAGCTCTAGTTTTACTCCATTTTAAATATGTTTTAGTTACAATAATAAATATCATGCAAAGAATGCTCTGAATGTTTGCTTCAGAATATAGAATGGGAATATTGGGTATCTTTTAGACTATTTCCTTTAAACATGTTTTCCTGTTATATTGTCTAGTAAAATTCATTTTCCTGGGGGGTTTTTTTCCCTTGTCTTTTTACCTCACTCTTTTTCCATTAGAATTTATTTTTCCTTTTCTTTCTTTTCTTTATTTTATTTTTAGAGAAAGGAAAGGGGAAGAGAAGGAGAAAGAAAGGGAGAGAAACATCAGTGTGTGGTTGCCTCTTACGCACCCCATACTGGGGACCTGGCCTGCAACCCACGCATGTGCCCTGACTGGGAATTGAACTGGCAAACCTTTTTTTCACAGGCCTGTGCTCAATCCACTGAGCTACACCAGCCAGGGCTTCTTTCTTTTATTTAGTTACTTTTCCTCCCTCCCGCCCTTCTTTCCTTCTGTCTCTTTTGTGCAGCTAAAGTACTACAAATGCCAGCTGCCACCACCTCCTCATGACTTCTCCCTGGAATAATGTGACTGAGCAGGAGCAAAGGAGGAAAGTGTTTAACCCTCAGGCTCCAAAGCTTCTTTCTGCTTTTCAACTAAAATGAAATCTATGACAGGACATTTATAATGACTTAGGCAGATAGAAAATCAAAGGGTAATTTTGCTTTTTCTTAAAGAAAATATATTTTCATGGGAAACCCCAGCCATTCTATGAACCAAACTGATAATTATTAAATAAATTTATTTAGTAATAAATACAACAGCATGTTTTTAGCACAAGAGATCTGTAATGAGAGGAATATCATCATCCTCTGTATTTTGAAACATTAATAAGTTAGATAGATGGTTTTATGTCTGGCATCCCCAAGAAAATTTGGTTCCAGGGAATAGGAGAGCAAGGGTCATGTCTTCCTTTGTTTCTATAAGGTCTGGCTGATACCATGGGTTATGCAAAATTTGAGAGTAAAATAAAAAGGAGTTCAAACTATGATTTGAGAGAATATTCCATTTATTCCTCACTGTCAGGCATTATTCTGGGTGGATGCTACATCAGCCAAAAAAAAAAAGAAAGAACAGTGAGGCCTGTTACACATCTCATGTCTTATATTACTACTATTGCCGTAATCCTTATCCTAACATTTGAAGGGCTCAAATCCACTGAGAAGCAGGGAAAAACTCAACTTATGACCTTTCCCATTTACTCTCGTCTTTGAACCTCAGGTTTTCTATTTGTAAAAAAGGGTAAAAATCCACAACAATGCTCACCTTATAGATTTGTTGTCACAGTGAATAAGTTCCTGACCAAGTAAGTGGTTACCAAACAGAATATTAAATCACACAAACTCTAGTGCATACACCATCTCTGGCATCTAATAAACATTCAATAAGTGACAGCTATGGCTGTATAATTGTTACTGAAGAAAACCCCATTATCCAACACTATGTTGCCCAGGTCACAGGACAGTCCGTGGAAGTGTCTGGCCTTCTGAGTTAAGTCACTAGGCCAACTTTTTTTTTTTTAATGCATGTCACAAGATAAAAGAGGGTTAGAAACTTGCCACTGCAATGTTGGAATCAGTGAGGAAAACATTATGATCCATTCTACTGGGAAGACCGTGGGGAGGCATTACAGCTGATGGTGCATTGGGCATGTCTTTAAAAATGTAGACCTTCTTCTCCTGCCCTTCTTTCCCCCTTCCCTTTCTAGACTGAACTTGCTTATATGAGTCTACAGAACGAAACATGTATTATGAATTATTTGTTCTTCCTTTTATGAATAGCAGTCATCATTAAATAAAAGCCAATTAAAAGCACAGTTGAGCACATACAATAATATAAATAAATAATCAATTAGGACAAAATTCAAGCTAATTATATTCTAAAATGACCCTCTCAAGAGTACGGTGTATGGAGAGAACCAAGATGGCGGCATAGGTAGACACACTACGCCTCCTCGCACAACCAGAACTGACAGAAAATGGAATGGCAAGGAAGTCCGACACCAAGTAGATAAAAAAGAAACATACATCCAGACCGGTAGGAGGGGCAGAGATGAGCACCAGGGTGGAGAAGACTCGCGTGGCCATGGCGGGACCGAGACTGGCAGAGTGTGGGACGAAAGGGGCAGGCAGTCTGACCACTAGCAGACCCTGCGGCCCCACATTCACGCACAGATAAACTGAGAGGGTCGGACTCAGAGTGGTGGAGAACGGGGCAGGCAGAGTGGTGGGTAGCACCCCGAGGCCCCACACTTGCGCACAGATAAACTGGCACTAATGGCGGGGAGTGAAGCAGACAGCGCAACCCAGGGTTCCAGTGTGGGGAAATAAAGCCTCAAACCTCTGATTGAAAATGTCCGTGGGGGTTGGGGCAGCAGCGGGAGAGACTCCCAGCCTCACAGGAGAGGTTGTTGGAGAGACCCACAGGGGCCTAGAGTGTGCACAAGCCCACCCACTCGGGAACCAGCACCAGAGGGGCCCAATTTGATTGTGGGTAGCAGAAGGAGTGACTAAAATCCGGTGGAGAGTGGAGCGGGCACCATTGCTCCCTCTCGGCCCCTCCCCCACATACAGCATCACAGCATCACAGTGCAGGGACCAGCCTTACCCCACCCCGCCCCACCCCGGGAACACCTAAGGCACCACCCCTTTAAGTAACAGATGCACCAAGACCAAAAAAAATGGCCCAAATGACAGAACACTTCAAAGCTCCAGAAAAAATACAACTAAGCAAGGAAGAGATAGCCAACCTATCGGATGCACAGTTCAAAACACTGGTTATTAAGATGCTCACAGAATTGGTTGAATTTGTTCAAAAACTAAATGAAAAAACGAAGGCTATGCTAAGAGAAACAAAGGAAAATGTTCAGGGAACCAATAGTGATGCGAAGGAAACTGGGACTCAAACCAATGGTGTGGACCAGAAGAAAGAAACAAACATCCAACCAGAAAAAAATGAAGAAACAAGAATTTGGAAAAATGAGGAGAGGCTTAGGAACCTCCAGGACATCTTGAAACGTTCCAACATCCGAATTATAGGGGTGCCAGAAGGAGAAGAGGAAGAACAAAAAATTGAAAACTTATTTGAACAAATAATGAAGGAGAACTTCCCCAGTCTGGCAAAGGAACTAGACTTCCAGGACGTCCAGGAAGCTCAGAGAGTCCCAAAGAAGCTGGACCCAAGGAGGAACACACCAAGGCACATCATTATGACATTAGCCAAGATTAAGCAGGAGGAGAGAATCTTAGAAGCAGCAAGAGAACAGTTACCTACAAATGAGCTCCCATAAGAGTGTCAGCTGATTTCTCCAAAGAGACCTTACAGGCAAGAAGGAACTGGCAAGAAGTATTCCCAGTCATGAAAGGCAAGGGCCTACATCCAAGATTACTGTATCCAGCAAAGCTATCATTTAGAATGGAAGGGAAGATAAAGTGCTTCTCAGATAAGGTCAAGTTAAAGAAGTTCATCATCACCAAGCCATTATTATATGAAATGTTAAAGGGACCTATCTAAGAAAAAGAAGATAAAAAATAAGAACAGTAAAAATGACAGCAAACTCACAGTTATAAACAACCACACCTAAAACCAAAACAAAACTAAGCAAACAACTAGAACAGAAACAGAACCACAGAAATGGAGATCACATGGAGGGTTGTCAATAGGGGATTGGGAGGGGGAGAGAGAGGGGAAATGTACAGAGAATAAATAGCATAGATGATAGGGGGAAAACAGACAGGGGGAGGGTAAGAATAGTGTAGGAAATGTAGAAGCCAAAGAACTTACAAGTATGACCCATGGACATGAACTATAGGGGGGGAATGTGGGAGGGAGGGGGTGGGCAGGATGGAATTGAGTGAAAGGGCAGAAATGGGACAACTTTAATAGCATAATCAGTAAATATATCAAAAAAAAAAAGCACGGTGTTTGGTCTTTGTGCTGTTCTCTCTGTTGGCAGCACTACTCATCTCCCTTCTTTGCCTGGCCAGTGCCTCTACATCCCTCAGGTCATATCAAAAATATCTTCCTCTAAGGGTCTCTTGTGGTTCTTTAAGAATGAGTTAGGGTTCCCTTCCTATATACTCCTGGGCAAACTTTATTGCACACCTTATGAAAAGTTATTGAAGTTGCCCATTTATAGATCTGACTCTTCAGTGTGAACATACAGACCACAAGGGGATCCGGACCACATCAAGGGCCTGGCACAGGTAGGCCGTGTGGCAGCCATTAGTGCTGTTCACAGATATTCCTGGACCTCTGCCTCCTGGGCACATGGTAGGATGGTACCTCCTGGCCCACTTGTGGTTCTGCTGGGCCATGGAACATGCTCTGGCCAATTAGCGGGGAGTGAAAGTGAGCAGCATCACTTCCAGACCAGTGAAATCAATTGCCAGTGTGTGACCCTACACAACACTCTTTCCTCTGCCAACAGCACCAAGTCCCCAGCTGTTCCATCAGTCAGGATCTATACAAGGAGGGTGCCGAGCAGAGCCCCTAGTGGAGTATGATGGACACATGCGAAGAACAAGAAATGAATCCTTGTCATTGCAGACCACTGAGACTGTGGCATTATTTGTTATTAGTGTACCTTAGCCCATCCTGATTCAGGAAGTCCATGATATTAATGAAAAAACAAAGAAGAAGTAGCCCTCTGATCTCTCCATCTGCTCAAATAGCCTTGAGAAACCTTCTAATCCATTGCTTCTCTTTCAGGAAAACCTGTACTTTAAATTTAGCCTCTCCTTAAAATCTCTAGAGATGACCAGGAATACATGTGGTTGTTTAATAATGTCTTGATTAGGGAATTCATTTTTGTATCTAACCAGGGGGGTGACATACGCATGTCTTTGGAAATACTGGAGGGTCCTCTGTGGTTTCACTGTGTGCACGATGGGCTCTGATACACGGTGGCCAAGCTACTGGCAACTCAGCTCAGTGTGAGTCTGATTGTCCTTATGGCTGAGTTAGGGAGCGCACTGCTCCCATCCACTGTCCCCACAGTGTCTGCTGTTTCTCAATGCACATGCACACACACATGCACACACGCACACTGCTCTTTCCCTATCGTTCAAATTGTGCAGAGCCTGCCAATAACTAAGGCCACATTTCCCACGTCAGGCTGTTATTGACTGTAATTGTCCATGTCTTTGGATGTGCCATTTATCCTTTCCAAATGCTGGTTTCTCATTTGGAGTTATGATAAGGCTTGAAAGAGACTGCAAATGAGAAACTAAGTATTAGCATAGTGGAATGTGATTTGAAGGAAGCCAGAAGGCATGACTGCCCTTAAATGGCCCACATTCCTCTGTGTTAGTGTCTCTGAGAGGCCTCTATGAAATTAAGCAAGTCATTTGGGGATGGAGTAAAATTAATCAATTATTGCCCTAAAATATCTGCCAGCTGTTGTGGTCCCAAGTACACTGGGGCACAGGATTAAAATGTTTGGATGGTAGGGAGGGGTTTCAGCAGATTTCCTGGACAGGCAAGTTCAGACTCAAGGCCACCAACATCTAGGTGTTGGGTTATCAACAGGGCGAAAGGGAGCAAAGCCAAAAGCTCCACTTTGTAGCTTCATCCAAGGTCACTGGAGCCATTTCCAGTGGAACCACTGGACTACAAGAAGCATCTCTGGAAGAAACATTAGACCACTCTGGGTACAAAGTAATTTACTGAGAGGTTCCACTACAATCAAACAGAACCATAGGTGACAAGATAGCTGAGAGACTGGTTAGTTAGTTAAGGAAGTTAACCAGATTTCAATCAATTAAAAAAACTAGTTTGGGAGATCTCCTTTTGTCCTTGATGCAGGCCAGTGAAAATTTAAAAAATGAGATTTTTCTTTCTCTCTCTTTTTCCTTTTAGTAGAAAAGAAAATAGTATTCATATTTCTGTTCTTCTAGACATGTTTAACCAGAGAGGTTAAGCTCAAACCACTGGCTACTTGATGAAAACATGAAGAGACAAGAAATAGTATCAGAACTTGGAGAGAGTGATATTATCAAAGGTAAATGATGTGTTATCGTTTCAGTGCCCTCCACTTTTTATTAGCTGCTCCTCAATAACCTGGCAGGGTTTCTCCATGTCACACGTTTTGCTACTGATGTCTGCAAGTTAGAAAGGTGATCCTGGAAGACAGTCTAATTTCTAAAACCTCTCAGGTCACTAAGCCTGCGAATAAAAATAGGATAGGGATCAAAATAACCTTATGCCAGATTCTCATTTCTTAAACTATGTCAGAATTTTGGAAACACTCTGCTTCCATTTTTATGAAGCATAAAGTCAGAAGAACATTATGAAGTCCAAAGCAGGAACCAGGAAAACCATTGGACCCTATGTGTCTGATTTAAAACAAGTCTGTATTTGCTTCCTGACTGAGGGGAGAGAGAGAAGGGCAGATTCATGGAGATACTGAAATCAAGACTGAGAAGTAATCACTCTTCCCACTATTAAAGTGTTTGAATAATTAACACTGGTGCAGAAAAGCTTGTGGGGAGATTTGAGGCTTATTCCAACCCTTGATGACAGAAGGATAACTCTAATGCACAGCAGATGGCATTCCCCCAAATCAATCGCAACTTCCAGTCTGTACTCAACTATTGATTCTTTACTGTCCCAGGATAAGTCATTTTAGGTGACTTTAGCAAATTAGAACAGAACTGTAGATTCACTCCCACCATCACTTAGCTGTTTCTTCTATAGCCACACTGTTGAAATGTGTGCTTTTCAAAGAAACAAGAAACTAAACCAATAGATAACCCAAATTCTATTTTTCAGAAGAAGACAACTTTCTTCTTACTCTCTGTGCTAGAAGTCTTTCATTTGCCTCCGAGGTCCACTCCCCACCTTTCCCATTTTGCTTTGGGACCTTAAAGGTTGGATGGAATGACTGAAGCAATAGGTTCCCTCATCCTCCAGGTTCCAGCTGGGATTGGCACACGGGGCACATGGGCAGGACCCTGGTTGAGGCGGTCTGTGATGTCACAGTGGTCTTGCTGCTTCCCTCACCAGGGACTCAGCTCCTGTTGGCGGTTCTCTCCACACAGTCCTTTGTGTGCCTGTGTTCTGGTTTTCTCAACTCTTCAGGCCTTGGGGTGGGAACAGAGCCCCACTATTACTGCCCCCTGGGGTCCCCCTCATCCTGCTCCACCTTTGGAGAAATTCCTTTTGTTATGCTGTCTTCAAATTGCTGGCTGATATCTTTAGTTTCTCTGAAAGTGAAAAAGTGCATTTCCCAGGCTACATCATGATGATCTGGAAAATGGGAGAAAAATAATCCTGAACAGGAAAAAAAATTAAACCTCATTTGTGTCCTTTCTTATAGAAGACATGCTACTTTTAGTGGTTGAGGTCTGGATGATCTCTTTATGGGACGTGGACTGTTGGTGGGACTTCTGCGTGTGTGACAAGTGTGCCCATGCGGCATGTGCTTGTAGAAGGGGGTCAGGTTTTCTGAGAATCTCTCATGTCACCAACACACCATGCCCCCTCTTGTTCCATTCTGCATTCTGTGAAACAGAGATAAGAAACAAAGCAACCAAACCAAACGACAAAGTGATGGTTGAAGATCAATGATCAGTTAGCAAAAGAAGAGAAATACAGGAACAAGTAGGAGGCTCCTTCAGAACATTGACGAACCATTTATTCTTCACTCCTGAGTTCCCAAGAAAAATTTAAATGGCAGCATGAGGAACCTAAATTAGAGCCTTCAAAAGAAGCCATTTTCTGTCCATGAAAGTTACTGTCTTTAAAGACAAATACCATGTGATCTCACCTATTAAGTGAAACCTAATCAACAAAACAAACAAGCAAGCAAAATATAACCAGAGACATTGAAATAAAGTACAAACTGACAGTAACCAGAGGGGAGGGGGAAGGGGAATAACAGGGGAAAGAAGGGGAAGGGTCATCAAGAAACATGTGTAAAGGACATATGGACAAAGCCAAAGGGGGGTAGGATCGAGGGTGGGGTGGGGGAAGTAGTGGAGGGAAATGGAGATAACTGTACTTGAACAACAATTAAAAAAAAAAGGAAAAAAAGCCCACTGAAGTGGTTTAGTAGAGAAAATTGTGAAATTACTTTCTCTGGATGTCTTTGAGATTTAGGTACTTTCCTCTCTAGGAAGGTTTAATTCTGCCTTTCTGAAGGCAAGGTTTGAGATTAAACAACTTGTCAAGGTCCCTTCTTAGCCCATAAAGTGCTAATCAGAATGCACCAACATTTATAAAGTAATGGCAGAAAGGGGTGCCGAGTTGGCACCCCTTTCAAAGAAGCACCCCAAACAAAGAAGCCTGGGGGTGATCATGGGAAGACAGCTGCACCAGAGGCAGCTGGATAATAAGCAGCATGCACCTGAAGCAAACAGATTTACATGTGAACAGACAGAGACAAGGTATGTGGGCAACACTGCAACAAAGCAGGGTCATTTCTTAAAAAATTTTTTTGGAAAGTGTATGTGATTGTGAAGCAATGAGACCCAACCATTATTTTAACACATTTGTGGCAACTCTGTTCATTGTTCTCCTTCAAAGGGGGGCTTTATGTGACATGAAACTATCAGCATATTTTCTTATTATGCACAAGACTATGGAAAGATAGGTCATGATTATTTTTCTAGCTCATGAAGTGTTAATCATTTTGTGCACAGATGGAAACATGATTCAGAGGATGGTAAAAAGAAAAAAAAAAAAAAACAGAAAACAAACCCTATAAATCCCGGTGCTTGTGTGCATGAGGACAAAGCTGGCACCATGACACTAATTGGTAATTTATCCCTCTAGGGGAAACTAAGAAATGATCCTGATGCTTGAAGAATTCAGTCACCTTAAAGAAAATGCAATTTATTCAATATGGGTCATTTGTGGACTACACTTATTTTTTACTTAAAAAAAATTGTGGTTGGGGGTTTGAAACCCATACTTTGAGCCAAAACCTTTGATGCACTTTCATCCATAATCATAACTAAATGTCAATATTTAGCTATTAAACCAATGCTACATATTATTTTTAATTTTAAAGGCATGACTTTAGCTAGTGAGAGGCAAGAGGGACCAGAGTCTTCAGAAGGCTTTTGAGGCTCATTTCAATGCATCCCTCATCCCATGCTGACCAGACACACCATGCTATCAGTCCTCTTTTGGACACTCCAGTAGCATCGACACCATTGTGTCCACCTTTTCCCTAAACAGAAGCTCTCAGACTGACTCTTTTCCTTTCCATTTCCAGGAGGCTTAGTGTCCAGGTGCCAGCCCCATATGCTCTCAATCCCCAGCCGAGCTCTCCCTCAGCTTCCTTAAGATGAGTCTAAAAGCCTGTCTTCCAGTTTGTCCTGGCTGTGCAGGGTCCTCCACGAGAAGTCTCTGTCTGATGTACTTCCCTCTCTGGCCACCCCTGCTTTGGCTCCTCCTGACTCACTGGGGAATCACAACATAATAGGAGTGAACTTTCTGCCCATCCTCTAACCAAGCCCCCAAAATACATACATTCCAGTCAGACACTGGGTCCCTGTCTTATTCTTGTGGGTGTGATTCTGCCTGGGTAACCTGCATAGTCCCTCAGGTCTTTACAGACCAAGCTATTTCTTTGCACTCCAGTCAAGGGGGCTGGGTTGCCAGTATCTGCTGTCAGCCATCTTGGTAACAAACACCTTATTCCCATGCTCCATACACCAGACAAACCCACTCCGACACCTCTTAAGATCCCTCCTCCACAACGGTCAGGAACTTATGTGGTCTACTGACATCCATGGGTGCTCTGGTCTACATGGCTTGATTGCTTTCCTCCACCCTCAAACAAACTCTGCTTTAGTAGGCTCTGACTATCTGTTTAGAACACCTCCTACCAGAAGGTGTTCTAGAAGGTGTTTTAGAATACCCGGTATTAAAGTAGGTAAGTGACACATGTCCATCATGGCCATCTTTAGAGAAACTGGAATAACATACCAGTGAGATTTATTGATTTGCAAATATAGTGTCTCAGAGGTTCTTGGTCTTTTCTTCCCTTATGTCCTTTAGGAAGACCTACCTTAAGTCCCTTCTAATATTTCATCTTGCTCTGTCTTTACAGTTTATCAGAAAAACTGAACTGCACCCTATGTGGGAATTTTGTGATGCAGTTGGTGGGTGGGGAGTGTTTCCTATCTATTACATCTAGTGAGAGGATCACCAGGATGACTTAGACAACCTTAGAAGACTACATGCAACAGAGAGGGGCCGACTAAAGAAACAGTTTCCAGCGATAATACATTTTCAGCTAATACTTTACTGGTAAATAGCTAGAGCTTCAGTCTCCATGGATTATTTACTTTTCTTTCTCTTTTTTTAGATTTATTTTATTCATTTTTAGAGAGAGGTGAAGGAAGAGAGAAAGAGAGGGAAAGAAACATCAATGTGTGGTTGCCTCTCACATGGCCTCCACTGGGGACCTGGCCCACTACCCAGGCATGTGCCTTGACTGGGAATCAAACTGGTGACCTTTTGGTTCGCAGCCTGCGCTCAATCCACTGAGCTATACTAGCCAGGGCTCCATGGATGATTCGGTAAAGGACAGATTGAGGAATTGAAAAAAATGTCAAAGGGATTCACTGGCATAGATAGAAAGAGTCCTTCTGAGCTAACTAATACTTAAATCACCTTTGGATTTTTTACCTTTCATGTCATGTCTTTAGATCTGGGGAGCCCTGCTAGATCCCTCATCTTTACAGAGATAACTTAAAAGAGTAACTCAATTTCTCTTGAAACTTACTCCTTATTTTTGGGTGCTGGGCGGGAGAATCCTTCTGATGGCTGAGGTCCTTTAAGGGACACAGTGCTCATCCTACCCATACCCCAAGTTCAAGATTGCTCAGCTGTTATACACACACACACAGAACTTTCTCTGATTCTTGGAGACAGAGATATAGTAGTTATATCATTTCAGCACCTCCTTTTGGACTGAGGGTTCCTAGCATATTTTTTAGGGTAATAATACCATCTATTATTAGCTGCTTGAGATTGGGCAATTTACTTGCTTTTCTGAACTTCGCATTCCTCATCTATAAAATAGGGACACTAACACAACTCATTAAATGAGATAATATTATGCTAAAATATTCTACAGACAATAAAGGATGAGTCAAATGTTAGTAGTCATTATTTCCATTCCACTTTGGTAGTACCCTACAATCTTCATACAAAGGGTTATTTGCTCAATAAATGCCATTGACTAAATGACTGATAAAGTAATTTGAACCTGAACTCCCTCAATTAACTCTAGTAGCAAAGGTCTGTTTTTCACAGTCACTGACATTATCCAAGAATAGATTTTCCAGCTGTAAGATTTACATGGGGGATGCTTCCCCTCTGGCAGTAACTGTACACTGAGAATTCAAATGCACAAATCAGTCTTTGGCCTAGTTCTGGAAATTTATCTATTATATTTAAAGTTTTAAACATAGAAAGGCAGTACACTTCTTAGAGTGACATTAATAGATTGATGTTTGGAGGCATTATCTACTTTCCATGAATAACAAACTTGAAACCAATGCTCCTTCCCAGAGCACATTTTCATGGGTAGTTCTCAAGAAGTTTGATAACATCATACCTCTTGTTCCAGAACTACCCCCATAAATAATTTTAACTACCTATGACAGTCAGACTTTTTTTTTGGCTATTCTTTGTAGCGAATGCAGGAGCACAGCCCACCCGTTCCCCCATCTTCCCTCCTTCAGATGCTGGAAGCAATGGCAGCCAGCAGCAGCTCTCAGCTCAGACTCTCACTGGGGAGTGTACAGGCTGAAGACAGTTACTTGGTCCAAGATCATGTCTCTTCTGCAGACAGTCTGTACCCAAGGAATGATCCAAGTAGAGGTATAAAGCCCTGTCCCCTCATCCCAACTGTTGACAACTCTGAAGGGTCATCCAGCTCCAGAGTAACCAGTGGGATCAGCTGAGGAATATAGTAGGTGTCCTTCTGTTCATGCTCCCCCCAGGTGTTGGGCCCAGGGTCACCTTCTAATAATTTAGTGCTTGTGAATCTCCATCTTGCAGATGCTCCTGTTAGGACAGGAGGAAGTGCATCTGGCATCCTTGCTCAAGCTGATGCTAACCTCTCTCCCACCAATAACACCACAACTGAGCTTAGATTCATGCATAAACGGTGCAGCTAGGAAAAGAAAATGCCTTTAGTTTCCATACCCTTCTCTCACTGGCTTAGGATGAAGCGTTTATTGATATTTACTTAAGAGCTCTCAATTACTGCCCCAGCATGATGAAAAGCAAACCTGAAAGCTTATGTGGTAGAATCAAGCCAGGGAAGTGGTTCTTTAATGCTCTCTACTGGCCCAGAGGTGGGGCCAGGTTATCTGGGAGGAAAGACAGCCTCAAAGGGCAGCGTAGCTTTGGAGGAATGATCCCTGGAAACCTCTCTATAATTCCTGCAGGACCCCCTAGCATTACTCCCTAAACTGGGTGACCCAAATCCCTCCTGATACCTTCTTAAATCTCCTCTAAGGTGTAACAACAGCTCTTCCTCACAGTTGTCATCCAGGGCTGCGTCCACCAGGCTGGAGGGACTCCTAGAACTGAATTCAACACTTAATAGCTCTAGCTCACTACTTTTCTAGCAGATTCTTGGCAGAAGCCAGCTTTTAAAGTACATGAATGGCACATCATGGTTCAATTTGTCCACATCATTTCTTTCCCTCCAAGAGCGCTGGCCTGATAAGGTCAGCTTTCTCTTCCTCTCTGATGTGCAGGGAGCCCAACATTTCTGAGCAGCCACTGGCCAAGTAATTGACTGAATACCCTACTTTCCACACTCTGGGGAAGGGAACACAAAACAAAAACAAAACAGGACTTATCCCTGTGACAAATATGCAACCAGTCCACATACAGACGGTATTCATAATTTTAGGACACTGACAAGAGGAACAGGTACAGACTAGTCTGCTGGCACAAGGTATGCACCTTTCTGTCCGTGCTTAGAAACTTCTTTCTTGGTCTCAGTGGGAGAGTTCCCTAGAAGATGAGGAGCTGGAGGGTGAGGAAGAAAGTGGGTTAGTTGGAAATCATAGCAGTCTGAGTAAGTTCCTCTACCCTCAGACAGGCGTGTACATAAGACCTAAATCTAGGGAAGTTAACTTGTGTTTGCTTTTTTAACGTATATATATACGACTAATGAGATCATGTTCTGATACAGTGCAGGCTGGGCTTTCAACCTTATGGATAACAAATGTCAAGATGAAAGTTTGCCTAATGTTTTGCATTTTGCTAGGTATTTCTTACCCAAATTAGGATAATTATTGAGAAAATAGAAAATAACAGTGCCCAGAGGGGAGAGGAGAGGGGATTATAGCGGCAAAGGGTGAAGGGTTTGCAGGAACAATTATAAAGAACACATGGACAATAACAAGGGGGGTGGAAACAGAGGAAGGAAGTGGAGGAGGGCTGGGGTGATGAGGAGGAGTGGGGGGGAGGTAGAAAACTGTACTTGAACAACAATAAAAAATGTTTAAAAAAAGAAAAATGCAAAAAAAAAGGATAAATGAGGTTACTTTGAGATCACAAAAAAAAAAGAAAAAAGAAAATAGAAAATGAACACCTTGGAAAAGAAGAAAATTTAAATGACCTATAATCTCACCTTTCAGAAATACTGTTAATATTTTGGATAACATGTAGGATGTTTGTATGTATGATACTATATATCTGTTCTATATGAAAAAGTACTGCTTTGTAAGTTTAATTAATAAGTGGTTGCACTGTTTTCCCTTTTATGTGCATTTCACAAATTATTTAACCATTCCCTCAACTACTTGACATTTAGTGTTTCCCATTTTCTGCTATGACGACCACCCTCAATGAACATCCTTGTAGCTGAATCTGCACATGTGAACACAGGCCTGCATATTTCCTTAGGATGAATTCTTAGGAGAAGTGCTGAAGAAGGTCCTTTTAATGTTAATTCTGTTTACTCTGCCCTATCCTCTGATGTAGTCTAAAAAGTGTGAAAAATGGAAGTAGGAGGAAGTTTAAAAACCTACAAACAGGGCCAGGTATGACGTAAAATGGCATAGCTCACCCTGCACCTACAGAGTACAAACATGCTCTTGCACACAGGGCAATGAGGATGCTGGAGGCTGGTGTTACTAACAGATAACTTGGTTGTGAGATGGCTTGCATTTTGATGAGATGTGCTTACTTTTACACAAGTGGAATCTTCTAATGAATGTAAAGAAAATGGTAATAATCACATTTTAATGTGCTGCTAACAGTGCCTATTCCACAATGAAGTTTAGTTTTAATTTGAAATGTGCTATAGTGGTGGTTCTCAGACCTCAGCGTCCCCGGGGAGGAAGGGCTTCCTAAAACATGGATTGCCCAGCTCCAAATACAGGGTTACAGATATATGCATTCAAATCAAATCCCTGAAGTGGTGCTATTTGGGGGTGGGGCCTTTGGGAGGTGATTAGGTCTTAAGGGCAGTGTCCTCATGAATGGGGTTAATGTCTTTATAAAAGACTCCATTGATGTCACGCAAACCCTTCTTTTTACATTAAAAATGGCTGGACTTTTTCCTGACTGACTTTGTATACACCTATACACAGCCCCCCCCACACATCACATACACATATACCGCACACCACACACACAGACCTCCAGTGGTTTCATAACATGTTGAAATTGAATGCTTCATAGGAGACATGTTTTTCTGGAGAAACTTCTATAGTCTTTATCAGGGTCTCCAAGAAATTCATGTTGTCTTTAATTCCAAAATCTGAAACCATCCCTTCCCTATTATGTCAGACAACTCTCACACCACCTAGCATATGTGGTCTAGTTACTCTTGCTCAGGCTCCCTCCTAGATTCTAAACCCCTTCAGGGCAAGGTCCCTGTCTGATTCGCAGCTGGGTTCTTGCCAAAGCACTTAGCACAGAGAAAGCCCTTAATAAATATTTACTATAGGAAGGAAAGAGTAAAGGTAGAAGGCAGCGAGAGAAACTTCAAAGACCATCAGATTTATTCCCCCTGATAAGTTCACACCGAACCATCTCCAACAGATGACACTGCAAGGTCCAGCTGCCAAATCACTGTAGAAACATCCCTTTCTCAGTGCAGCTCCCTGCCTACCACCTAGGACCACAGCTCAACCCAATCTACAGTCTCTCTGTGCTACTAATTTAATGTGTCACCTTGTACCACTAATACTTTGCAAGAGATCTTGGAAAATATAAAACAGACACCATAAGTATTAAGCAATTAGGATGAAGTAATTGTTGGAATTATTTGGTTGTCTATGTTAAACAATGACCACGGTTCTGCTTCATTCATGGGTTATGAATATACTGATGTGTCAAAAATCAGTTCTAGGAAATATATTGAATGAGTTGAATTAGTCAAGAATAGATATATTATACCAGAAAAAAAAAGACTATTTGGTAATGCTCTTGTTTAGTTTGCTGATGGCTCTGCCTTTGTTGCTTAAAAGAACATTTCCTCTGAACATAAGATCTTTGCATGGATGAAGGAAAAGAGGCATCCAATACAGATTAAGAAGGATCTTATTTTTTAAAATGCTCAGCTATTAGATTACTTGATTAACTTTTAAAGTCCATCATCTTTGAAAACACAGACTGTATTCTCATAATCACTTGCACATGGAAAAATTCTTTCACTCTCTAGGTATATAGCTACTTGAATACCTGGACTCTACTTTTTGAAGCAGATATTTTCATTGTATTGAGGTAAACTATTTCCAGTGCTAATAGGGTAAAATTTCCAGGTAGAAGAAACATCATTAAATATTCTTTTACCTTCACTAAAGAGTGAAATCTCTATTTCCACAGTTCCTTCTCATAATAGGAGGAGACAAATAGTGGAGACAGTAGAAGAGAGGTTGAAAGTTCTTTAACACTACCAACTTGCATATGTTGGACACTTTATGCCAAGAACTGTGCTATTTACTTAACATTGAGTATAATATTTATTCCTCAAATTACTTTCTAAACTAAGCATATTACTAACCCAACTTACAGATGATAAAATAGGGGCCCATAAAGATAAAGTTAATTATTCAGTTCTATGTAGTAAAATTAATGACAACTTGATACAAAAATTTGTATCCTTATTTTCAGGGGAAAAATATACAGTTATGACCCTGAAACATAGAGTTCAATATGTTAAATGAATGAAATATTTATTTACTTTGTTTCAAAAACTTGTACTTTATCTTTTCAGAAAATGGATGCACAGATACTATAAAACTTTTTAGTAAAAACAGCCAGTAACTGAAATATTCAGTAAGTTCTGTTACTGATTGCTTGATCCAGATTAATAATGTAGGTAACATGCCGTATACAGTATTAAAAATACATTTATCAATGGCTCATACTCATGGATTAGTATGTAATATCCTCTTTTGTTATACCCAACAAGATTGGAAAACACTCTATTTTTTAATGTCTATGTTTACATGGAATTTGCCATCTTCTGGAATGCTTTGATAGAATTTTTACATATACACACAAAAAACATTATTTAAAAACTGCTGCTACATGATGGACTTATTTTCAGTTTTTAGAATTTTTGCTTAAGGCAGGTTTCTCTTTAAATTGTAGGAATATATAAAGGGAACAAACCCATACAACATATAAGTCCTGGTATTTCCAAATACTGCAGTGAACTTACTATATGAAAGGCAAAAGGAAACACATCCATTTGAGCAAACAGATGTGGACATGTCACTCATGCAAACTCGCTGATTTGACTCTAAAAGCCAGTCTCTTCCTGGTCACTTTATGCAAAGAAAAGGGCTTTGCATGCCTACAGGAGGATATTTTAGGAAATGACCTTTACAGAATAAATAAACAAAAATTAAATTAGGCCTAAAGTACTGCCATATCCCTTAATAGTTCATAATTGAGTTATGCTATGATCATTCCTCTTCCTCTCATGAGGACGACAAAAATGCACAAATTTAATACGACTTTTCTATTTTCTTCCCCAATGTACATATATCATTTGATCCTTAGGATAAACATTGTATGTTATGTTTGGGATAATGATCAATTTGAATGCAAGTTTTACCGTTGTTCCAGAAAGGGGAAAACAGAACGTTGAACTGTAAACTGCAGTAGTGTTTCAGGAGGAAACCTAAATCTAGGACAAATTGCTGATTTTTAGGTAAGCAGAGTTGATGTTTCTTGTATGCAGGGAAGATAGAAACAAGAGACAGTCTTACTCTCTCCCTTCCTTGGTCCTCTGTTCTTCCCTTTCTCTTCTCTCTGGGGACAGCCTGAATTGAAACCCTGTTATTATTGGAAGAAGCAGGCTTCCCCACATAAAGTTAAACTGGTTTAATTTTAAGTCATTCCGAGAATACTTCTGAAATATTATGGATTGACTATAAATTTCTGAGCCTGGGCCCAATCTGAGACAGAATGAGTGACATTTTGTACAGGAAGCTGATGCTTTTTTTAGAACCTAGAGCTTGCCTCTTTCTGGCTGTGGGCTGGACATGCAGATTGACAGAGAGTAGGATTTATGCTTCTTGTGTGACATGTTTTCTCAAAAACCCCCAAATAACCTTGTCCAAGGGCACAGGACGAACAAAGCTTTGCGCAGACGCAACAACAGGTATGACAGCAGGGTTCTGGGAAATAGCCAGGCACAAAAGGAGTGATCTCCAGTGTGTGCAGAAAATAGGTGCAAGTGTGGGGTTAGGAAAGTGCTGTGGGAGCCACGTGTTCCCCAGGCCCACCCACCCTGCCCAAGGAAACATAGATCCACACACTGGTCATCCGCAGTTCTGCCGTGACAGGATCAGTCAGCGGCAAACAGGATGCAGGGGTGCCAAAGGTACATTGCTCTTCATTTGTTAAATTAAACAAGATAGCTAATTATGGTGACCAATCTTTTGGTCTGTCAGTGCTAATGATATCATAATATTGTGATAATCACAGTATTCTTTTTTCCATTGTCAAAAGCAAGTTACATAATTTCACACCAGCAAAAAGCCTTAGAGTAAACAAAACTCCTAAGGTGCACATCACTGGCAGTACTACTCAGCTTAAGGTATTTCAAAGAACCAGGCTTGTTCTTAGTTCACACCTTTGAAAAAAATTCCCTGCAATAACAAAAGACATCAGTATATTTTAAAATCTAGCAAATAATAAAATATTTAGTACCAACAACCCCCAAATTAGGAAAAAAGCCAGGAAGATGGAATATAGCAACAGAAATAAAACAGAAAGCTGTTTTATATAATTTGTGAGATCATGTGGGGTGGGATGACATGTATGCATGGGGAACACTTTGTGGGTACAAGCCCAGCATTCAAAAAGCCCAGTGGAGAGAGGGGAGGAAGATGGCGGCGAGATAGGTGGGAGGGGAGTTAACTTCCCCCTGCACCTGGGTGAAACACCTACCCACTCCACTGAGAAACAAAGCGAACAGCCAAAAGCAGCCCACCGTTTATGAAGATAGGAGACCAAAAAGTACAGAGGACACTGAGAAAACAGAAGGTAAGGGGATTGCTTCAAGACAAAAAGGGCCCTGGGACCAGCGCGGGCACCAGGGCAGCTACAGCCCCAGGCTTGCCTGTGCGGGGCCTGCCACAGGACTCCTGGGAGAGAGCCAGTTAATGGCCCCCTCCCCTGCCAAACAAGGCCTGAGCAACACTGTGAGAGACCTGGTTGCCTGAAGTCGCAGGGAGGGGAATAAGGACCAAGTGGAAAACCCAGGGAGACCACGGGCGCTGGCTGAGGAGAGTTGAAAGTTGGGCCATGTGCGATCCTGACCCGGACAGTCCTGGCCTAGCTGGAGAGGAGGGCTGTGTGAGAGGACAGGCTCTTCGTTGTAAGGAGGGAGCCACAGGATTGAGCAGTAGGATTTTTCCCCAAAAGAAAAAGACCCTCTGGGGCACTTTGGGGAATTCCCGTGCAGCAACAGCTCCAGTCTCCTCTCCACCCCACCACCCGTCGGGGGACTGTGCGCACCTCATCTCGGAGGGAGCTGAGACTACAGGCACCACCCGGGGCAGGGTGCCCATGAACCCGGAGTGTGCCCATCCACCGAAGAGTGCACGCACCTCATCTTGGAATGAGCCAAGACTACAGGCACCACCCGGGGCAGGGTGCCCAGTGACTAGGAGTGTCTGCACCTCATCTTGGAGGGAACTGAGACCACAGGAACCAGGGAGAGTGCAAATCAAGGAAGGCTCTGAACACACACCCATAGCCCAGAGAAGGCCTACTATAAAAAAAGAGTGGGTAGAAACTGGGAACACCAGGATTCCTCCTGGAAGAGGAAACCCACCAACAAAGGAATCACCAACAGATAACAACAGAAGAAGGTGAAGGAGGGAGTGGAAGTCACACTAACTCAACCCAGGACCTATCTGGAAATACAACTAAATAGTGAGAACAAACAACTGAACAAGAGCAAGAGAAAAGCCTCAAAACCTTGTAAACACAGACGAACCAGCTCCAACACAACCTGCCCACACCTGCACAACAGAAGACAAGAGGTGGGAGACAGACTGACCCTCAGATAACCAGCAGGTGGGAAAGACCCACCAAAGAAAGACCCAACAAAAAGCAAAAACCAAAGGCATACACAGAGCCAACAGAAACCACAGCCCAAGATCAGTAAGATCAGGAGATCAAGGAGACTGTACACTAAATCTCACAGGTATTCTACCACAGAAGTTTATACCAAAAACCCAGGGGGTCAGAACAGAGCAACTTAAGAAGCAGAGGCTAACATGAAGAATCTCACAAACAATGGGAAGACAAAGAAACAATCCCCAAATGAAAGGAAAGGTGGAAGTCTCAGAAGCAATGCTAAATGAAAAACAGGCAAGTCAACTATCAGATACTGAGTTCAAGGAATTGGTTATGAGGCAGCTTAATGAGCTCACACAGAATTACCAAAAACTACAGGGAAACTACAATAAACTCACTGCAAACTATATCAACATGAAAAAGGAAATAGAAACTATCAACAAAGGTGAAGAGGATATGAAGAATACAATTTCTGAACTGAAGAACACAGTAGAAGGAATCAAAAGCAGGCTCAATGAAGCAGAGGACCAGATCAGCGAACTGGAGGACAGGGTAGAAAAAAACACCCAGAATGAGCAAGAAAAGGAAAAGAGTCTCAGAAAGAATGAAGAGGGGTTAAGGGAAATGCAGAACAACATGAAACACAATAATATCCATATAATAGGGATACCAGAAGGAGAAGAGGAAGAGCAAGGGATAGAAAACCTGTTTGAAAAAGTAATGATGGAAATTTCCCTAATTTGATGAGAGAAAAAGTCACACAAATCCAGGAAACACAGAGAGTCCCAATCAAGAGGAACCCAAAGAGGCCCACTGCAAGACAGATCATAATTAAAATGGCAAAATTCCAAGACAAAGAAAGAATCTTAAAGGCTGCAAGGGGAAAAAAAGAGGTAACATACAAGGGAGCCCCCATAAGGTTAGCAACTGACTTCTCAATGGAAACGCTCCAAGCCAGAAGAGAATGGCAAAAAATATTCCAAGTAATGAGAACCAGAGGCCTGCAACCAAGACTACTTTACCCAGCAAGGCTCTCAATCAAGATAGAAGGCCAAATAAGGAGTTTCCCAGACAAAAGAAGTCAAAAAGAATATACCTCCACCAAACCAGCTCTGCAAGAGATGCTAAAGGGGCTGCTGTAAGGAAAGGAAGGAAAAGAGAGAAAGAGGGAAGAACACAGGTACAAAGAATCGGCAATGAATAAATACCTATCAATAATAACCTTAAATGTAAATGGATTAAATGCTCCGATCAAAAGACAGAATAGCTGAATGGATAAAAAAGCATGACCCACACATATGCTGCTTACAAGAGACGCGTCTCAGGACAGAAGACCTACACAGACTGAAAGTGAAGGGCTGGAAACAAATATTCCAAGCAAATGGACAGGAAAAAAAAAAAGCACGGGTAGCAATACTCATATCAGACAAAATAGACTTCAAAAAAAGGGCCATAAAGAGAGACCCAGATGGTCACTTCATAATACTCAAAGGAAGAATCCACCAAGAAGACATAAACATTGTAAATATATATGCACCCAGCATAGGAGCACCCAAATACATCAAGAAAATCTTGGAAGACTTCAAGAAAGATATTGACAGCAACACAGTTATAGTAGGGGACTTTAACACCCTACTTTGTCAAAAATGGACAAATCTTCCAAACAAAATATCAACAAAGATATTGTGGCATTGAACAAGGCCTTGGATGAAATGGACTTAATTGATATATATAGAGAGCCTTTCATCCCAAGGAAGCAAAATACACATTCTTTTCAAATGCACATGGAACATTTTCAAAGATAGACCACATGATAAGACACAAAACAAGCCTCAACAAATTCAAGAAAATTGAAATCATATCAAGCATTTTCTCTGACCACAAGGGACTGAAACTAGAAACAAATCTCAAGGAAAAAAACCCAAAACACTAAAAACATGGAGACTGAATAGCATGCTATTAAACAATGAATGGGTGAAAAAGGAGATTAGAGAAGAAATCAAAAAGTTTCTGGAAACAAATGAAAATGAATTCACAACAATCCAAAACCTATGGGACACAGCAAAGGCAGTCCTGAGAGGGAAGTTTATAGCAATACAGGCCTACCTAAAAAGAATAGAAACAGCTCAAATAAACAACCTAACCATACACCTACAAGACCTTGAGGAACAACAACAAAGACAACCCAGAGCAAGTAGAAGGAAGGAAATAACCAAGATCAGAGCAGAATTAAATGACATAGAGACTAAAAGCACAATTGTAAGGATCAACGTATCTAGGAGCTGGTTCTTTGAAAAGATAAACAAAATCGACAAGCCCTTAAGGAGGCTCATCAAGAAAAAAAAGAAAGAGGACCCAAATAAACACAATCAGAAATGAAAGAGGAGATATTACAATGGATACCACCGAGATACAAAGGATTGTAGGAAATTACTATGAAGAACTGTATGCCAGAAGATTTGAAAACCTAGATGAAATGGACAAATTTCTAGAAAAATATAACCTTCCAAAACTCAATGAGGAAAAAGCAGAAAGCCTGAACAGACCAGTAATGCCTGACAAAATTGAAACAGTAATCAAAAAGCTTCCGACACACAAAAGCCCGGGACCAGACGGTTTCACAGGAGAATTCTACAGAGCATTTAAGGGGGAGCTAACCCCCATCCTCCACAGATTATTTCAAAAAATTCAAGAAGATGGAAGTCTCCCAAACTCGCTTTACAAAGCCAACATCATCCTAATCCCAAAACCAGATAAAGACATAACAAAGAAAGAAAACTTCACGCCAATATCACTGATGAACATAGATGCTAAAATCCTCAACAAAATATTGCCAAACTGCATCCAGTGGTTTAATACATTAAAAAGATCATACACCATGATCAAGTGGGATTCATCCCAGGGATGCAAGGATGGTACAATATTTGCAAATCAATAAACATAATACACCACATAAACAAAAACAAAGACAAAAACCACTTGATCATATCAATAGATGCAGAAAAAGCATTTGATAAGGTACAGCACACATTTATGATAAAAACACTCAACAAAGTGGGAATAGAGGGAGCATTCCTCAACATAATTAAGGCCATATATGAGAGACCTACAGCCAACATAATACTCAATCGACAAAAACTTAGAGCTTTCCCACTAAGATCAGGAACAAGACAAGGATACCCTCTCTCACCACTCCTATTCAACATAGTACTGGAAGTCCTAGCCACAGCAATCAGACAAAAAAAAAAAAAAGAGAAATAAAAGGCATCCAAATTGCAAGGAGGAAATGAAACTGTCACTGTTTGCAGATGACATGATAGTGTACATGGAAAATCCTATAAACTCCACCAAAAAACTACTTGACCTAATAAATGAATTTGGCAAAACAATTTGGATACAAAGTCAATACTAAGAAATCAAAGGCATTCCTGTAACAATGAAACAGCAGAAACAGAAATCAGGAAAAAAAATCCCATTTGATATAGCAACAAGAAAAATAAAGTACCTAGGAATAAATCTAACCAAGGAGGTAAAAGACCTGTACTCAGAAAACTAAACAACACTGAAGAAAGAAATTAAGGAAGACACAAACAAATGGAAGCATGTACCATGCTCATGGATTGGAAGAATTAACATCATCAAAATGGCCATACTACCCAAAGCGATTTATAGATTCAATGTAATCGCTATTAAAGTACCTATGACATATTTCACAGATATAGAACAAACATTTCAGAAATTTATATGGAACCATAAATGACCCCGAATAGCTGCAGCAATTTTGAGAAAAAAGAACAAAGCAGGAGGGATCACAATACCTGGTATCAAACTGTACTACAAGGCCACTGTAATCAAAACAGCCTGGTACTGGCATAAAAACAGGCACATAGACCAATGGAAAAGAACAGAGAGCCCAGAAATAAACCCAAGTCTTTATGGTCAATTAATATTTGACAAAGGAGGCAGGGGCACAAAATGGAGCAAAAATAGCCTCTTCAACAAATGGTGTTGGGAGATCTGGACAGCTACATGCAAAAAAATGAAACTCGATCACCAACTTACACCATACACAAAAATAAATTCAAGAGGGGTAAAAGACTTAAATCTAAGTCGTAACACCATAAAAGTCCTAGAGGAAAACATTGGCAGGAAGATCTCAGACATTCCATGCTGCAACATCCTCAGAGACACGTCCCCTAAAGCAAGGGACATAAAGGAAAGAATAAACAAATGGGACCTCATCAAAATAAAAAGCTTCTGCAGGGCTAAAGAAAACAGCTTTAAAATACAAAGAGAACCACCATTATGGGAAAACATATTTGCCAATGATACCTCAGACAAGGGCCTGATCTCCAAAATATATAAAGAACTCACACGACTCCACTCCAGGAAGACAAACAACCCAGTTAAAAAATGGGCAAAAGACTTGAACAGACACTCTCCAAGGAAGACATACAGAGGGCCCAGAGACATATGAAAAGATGCTCAGCATCACTAGCCATCAGAGAGATGCAAATTAAAACCACAATGAGGAACCCTGAAACACCAATCCAAAAGAACCTATGCACCCCAATGTTCATAGAAGCACAATTTACAATAGCCAAGTATTGGAAGCAACCTAAGTGCCCATCAACAAATGACTGGATCAAAAAACTATGGTACATTTACACAATGGAATTCTATGTAGCAGAGAGAAAGAAGGAGCTTATACCCTTTGCAATGGCATGGATGGAACTGGAGAGCATTATGCTAAGTGAAATAAGCCAGGCGGTGAGGGACAGATACCATATAATCTCACCTTTAACTGGAACATAATCAACAAAAGAAAAAAGCAAACAAAATGTAACCAGAGACATTGAAATTAAGAACATTGTAACAATAGCCAGAGGGGAGTGGGGAGGGGATAGTGGGGAGAGGGGTGTATAGGAGCTACTATAAAGGACACAAAGACAAAATCAAGGGGGAGGGTAGAGGTGGGGGAGGGAGGTGGGACTGTCTGGGGTGGGGTGGAGGGAAGGGGAGAAAATGCAAACAATTGTGACTGAATAAAAATAAAATAAAATAAAACAAAACAAAACAAAACAAAAGCCCAGTGTCTCTTTAGCCCAAAATACAATCCTTGGATGTTAGCATAATTAATGTTAGGCAGGGGACAGTACAGATCATTGGGGGGTGAAAAACTTTCACAATAATAATAAACCATATTGTCAGGGGAAACATGGGGACCTGTGTAATGGGGTGTAGTCTAAGAGTTTGCAGAGCCTGGCTGGGAGATGGGAGACATGGAGCAGGGCCATTGAGAGTTACTTTGCATATCAACAGCAGGCTAGCTTCATACCCATATGCAAAAAAATGGTTGTTTTGCATATCAACAGCAGCAGACTAGCTAGGGAGATGGGCATGACTTTGACCCAATATGTAACTGGGAGGCAGCAACTCCCTCCCCACGACAGCACCTGCACAAGAGCTGGGGGATGATTTGCTCCATGCCTGCCCAGACTAACTATGGCAGCCAACAAAGGCAGAAAAATGAGGGAGTGCTACAGGTGTAGTTGATTGTGGGAGGAGTCAGAAATGGGGTTACAGAGGAGGTTTCAAGCTGGGATTAAACTAAAAGGCAGGCCCCCATGAGAGAGACAATGAAAGACCATGTGGGAAGAAAAGGGCTGAAAGACACCTATTGGTGTGGCTCAGTGGATTGAGTGGTGGCCTATGAACCAAAAGGTCACCAGTTTGATTCCCTGTCTAGGGCACATGCCTAGATTACAGGCCAGGGGCCACAATCACTAGCGAGGGGCACATGAGAGGCAGCCACACATTAAAGTTTCTCTTTCTCCCTCCCTTCCCTTCTCTGAAATAAATAAATAAAATATTTTTTTAAAAAAGAAAAGGGGTGAAAGGACGCTCACTGGTGGGCTATGAGAAGGTGCCACATGGTTTGGGATTAAGAACTGGAGATTGCAGCAACACAGCTGATGGTGCTTGGAACTGTGGGAGACCTGCCCAGCCGAGCAGTGATTACTGAGAGGACCTGGGATAAGTGAGCTGTGGATGTCCGTTCTTTTTCTTCTGGGGGATGGTACTTCTCATTGTCATGTTCCGAGACTGGCCTGACTGGGCAAAGAGGGGAAGGCAGGACTGAGTGTGTTTGTGGGTGTTTTAAAGTGACTTTGAAATTTAATGGTGACATTCCGCCATTACTCTAAACCTGTGTAACTTTTGAATAAATAGTTCCTTTCCTTTTCACCAAAGGAGGAGGGAGCTTGTTTTGGTAATCCCTGTCCATTCTCCCCACCAACCAGATGTTGCCAGAATGGGACAAAGTTTCTTAAACTACCTCTGGTAAAGGATCTGCTTCCCCCCACCCCAGTCTTTCACAGACTGATACTTTTTTTAAATTATTTTTTAAATTCTCACCTGAGGATATATTCACTGATTTTAGAGAGAGAGTAAGGGAGAGAAAAAGGTTGATGTGAGAGAGAAATATCAATTGGTTGCCTCCCATATGCACCACAAGTGGGGACTGAATTCACAACGTTTAGTTGTACAAGATGGTGCTCCAACCAAATAAGCCACCCAGCCAAGGCACAGACTGATACTTTTGTAAAAATATAATAAAAATCAATTAATAGAAAATGAATTAAAAAAGAAACATAAAAATTAACCCCCCCCAATTTTTATAATTAGATTCAGCAGACATGTTTAAACTCACTATTCATTTCTGTATTCATTTCATCACAAATCACTGACAAACAACTCACTTTAAGTAGCACCAAAACAGGGAGTTAGGGATCTTTAGTCATCTCATGTGGGAATACTAAAATTATGGAAGGAAAAAGGTGGTGACAGAAATTAGCTGGAACCCAGCATATATAAATATTAATGAGAAGATGAAGACATCATAACAGTATAAGCTGCCAATAAAGTTGAAGACCACCTCTGGAGACTCAAGACACTTCCAGGTTTCCTGTGAAATCACTGAGCTTGAGAATTTTGAGGCTAACAAATGATGAGAGAGCTACAGTACTTGTAGCTGCAATGTGTAAATTAACCTGTGGCACCTGCAGAGGGTGAAAATGATTGCAGCAAACAGATTAGCTCCTCGTGCATGAATACAGGGAGCAGTGAAGTTGACTAGATCAATTAGAAGGCTTACTACTTCTGCAATTTCAGGATCTAAAAATGAAGGGTTTTGCCATTAAATGCAAGTAAAATGATATTAGTTCAAGTAGGTAGGGCTTTTCTTCTTACTGCAACTTCAGCACTGGCATTGTGAGAGGAGTTAAGTCAACTGGCCATCTGTCCAAAGTGATAAAATGTGTCCTTCATTTTTATTCTGTGAGAAATTTAGGTGCTTAGGGAGGCACAGAGCTCAAATTAATATACTATAGAGAAGAACAGGCAATAGGGAAGACTAAGCTTATTTTTTTAAACGTCAAGTTACATAAGCATTTAACTCAAAAGGAAAACAGATTAAATGCCCCTTGTCCTGGGGTAGCTGAACCAGCTCCATGGATGTAGCAAGTTCAGGGTCTGTCATGGATCTTTCACATACAACAGACATCCTGCTACCCTCGTGAATCCTATACATTCAGTTGTGTTATTTATAGGAAGATGGAACCATAAGCTTTTGCAAATGTGAGCTTCAACCACTCTTCTCAGAGGGAATTTTGTGAGACCCCCACCCATTATTCTAAAAGACGCAGTTCTGGATGCTTCGTGGCATCTGAATTAAACAAATAATCAGAGTATCCTTTTATAGTTTTAATTTAAAGAAGTACAGCTATGCATTTGTTGACACAATGAAATAAAAGGGTTAATTCTATTTTTTGTGATAAATTGTTAAAAGTCCTGTCCAATTATGAAGTTAGGGACTTCCAGAAATGATGGTTCAGGCCAGTAGGGCTTGGTTTCTGACCTCACAAAGGTTCAAGTCCAGTGGGGGTGACAAACCAAGATTTATAGAAAGTGCCACGTGCTGTGAGAGATGCAGGTATGCATAAAAGGCAGACTTTTTAGGATTGTGCTAAAGGGAAATGAGGACACATTTTTGGCTTTATTCCCCTAACGGAGGGTTCTTCAGCTTCAACTGGTCTACAGACACTGCGATGGTAGTTAATTTGACTGATGAGAGTTGGTAACGACAGTGATTTGCTTCTTGGGAAAGAAGGAAACTAATTACTGAACCATATGACTGCTCTTACTGATAAGTCCCCTTTCAAAGGAATCAAGATGTTCCAGTCACGTACATTTCTACACCGTGGCCACTCATGGGAGCAAGTGACTTGCAATAAAATTCTTCTCATCTGTCAAAGCTCAATGAATGCAGAAATTAGGATGGTTGGCTTCAGAAAAAAATCTCTCTTATAGTGTCCTACAATGGCTATGTAGCTTTAAATTGGTAAGAAGTTGAACTTTCTTTTTCATGGCTAGAGAGAGCTTTAATGTATACTTGTTAATAGAATGAGAAATTTCAAGGAAAATAAGTTTTGTTTTAGTGTCACAAATAAAAAGTTGGGTCCCAGTCTGGTTTCCAAACATAAAATAAAGATAGATTTTTACGTAGCAATGCAAAACATAAGCAAGACTCACAATCAGAAACATTTTTCTTAATTCTAAAGTTAATGTTATTAAAAAAAAAGAAACAGCCCAAGTATCGATCAACTAGTGAACAGATAAACAAAACATGTTATATTCATGCAATGGAATTCTACTCAATAATGAAAGAATGAAGTACTGATATAACCTACACAACATGAATAGAACTCAAAAACTTTATACTAAGTCAAAGACCCCAAACACAAAAGATCTCACACTGTATGATTATTATGAAAATGTTCAAAAAAGGACAAGTCTATAGAGACAAGTAGTAGATTAGTGGTGTTCAGGGCCAAGGGTAGGAATGGGGAGTGACTACAGATGGGCACAAGTTTTCTTTTAGTGATGACAGAAATGCTCTAAGATTAGGACATAGTAATTGTTATACATCTCTGCAGACGAACTAAAAATCATTGACATGTACACTTAAATGGGTGATTTTATGGTATGTAAATTTTATCTCAATAACAGCAGTCATTCAATACATATTTCTCAATGAGCAATTATATGAAATGAATCACTTTTAAAGTAAAATCTATTTCTCTATAATGAATTTGTATCTATATTCATCTATATATCTATCTTTCCTCAAAATGTTAAGGTTATTTACAAACATAATGTACTAATGAATTAAAGAATGAATGCATTGAATTAATGAATTCAAATGATTAAAAATGAATGCAAAGAATGAATTAAAGAATGAAATGTCCCCTTTCTTTGTTTCCTATGGTAATTACAGTCTAAAGTAGTTAATTAATTCATTTATTCAATATTTATTTAAATATTTCTTAAGCACTTTGCCAGGCACTGAAATGCAAAGTACAATGAGCCCTGGTCTCTGCCCTCAAGAACCTTATGGTTTAGTGGAAATACAGACAAATAGTAAGGAATTAGAGTAAAGCATGGTGAAAACTATGATGAAGACATATGTAGGGTATTGCTAGGTGATGATTTTCAACTCACCCAACCTAAGAAGTTTAAGTTGCATTTAGCGAGATGATATAGGTCAAGAAAGATGGACATTCAAGCAGAAGGAACCACATGGAGATAAGAAACAGCAGGATGGACTTGGGAAAGCTGAGTAGGTTCTGGGGTTAGAGTGATGGGTACACCCCAGAGATCAACCAGAAACAAGGCCAGCATGGTGGACAAACCACCAGTTCAGAAAAGAACTACCATGTCAAGCTAAGGATCTCAAAACAAGGTCTTAGATTTCTTTTAGCCTGAAAGTTTTAGGACCCATGAGGGATTTTGAGCTGGTGAATTTCAGAAAGGTCATTTCAGTATCAGTGTGGAGGACAGACAGGACATACCTTAAAGGAGAAGCTACACAAGAAGAGCAGCTCTCCACCACCTCTTGGGGCTCAGCCTCCCAGGTTTCCAGACTTTTCTCTCATCTCCAGTAACCAGGGCTTCCATTGGCTTTTGATATTTGCAAACTTCCTCTCATAGACTCTGGCCTCCCTGCCCTCTCCAGTCAGGACTTCTCCAGCTGCCCTGCATAGGAATCCAGCTCTTCCCTAGGCATACCAGGGTTATCCGACCCACAGCCCAGGAAAACCAAGAGTGAAGCCAGCACAAAATTTACTTAAAACCTTTTTTATTTTTTGCTCAGCAGTTTTCATTAGTGTGTGCGTATTTAATGTGTGGCCCAAGACAACTCTTCTTCTTCTAGTGTGGCCCAGAGATGCCAAAAGGTTGGACACCTCTAGAAGAGAGACCCAGTTCCTAGCAGTAACTGCTCATCTGGCTCCCAGGGTGGCCAGGTGACCAGGGAATGTGAAGGCATCACACATCTTATTTTAAAAGATATTTAAGTATAAGAAAGTGGACAAGTGTGTCCATTTGCAAGGCTATTACATCTTTCTAGAATACGATATTGTAGAATCATTACTGTTTGAGGTCAAAATAAAATTATGAAAAAAATTTTAGTTTAAAAGAACCAATGAACTCTTTAACTATCTGGAACAATATAATTTGTGACCCTAGACTTAAAGGCACAAGTATTTAGATCATGGTTTATTTTTGTGGTTTTACTTCTGCAGTGTTACTGTTAGTGAGTTCCAGTGCTGCAGCCCCTCCCCAAAGAGAAAATCATACACCCACCCCAAGGCAGCACACTCACTGGAAATGACAATGAATACATGTCCTATACAGCTTTCTTATCACTCACTAGAGGAGAAAGATGACAGGTCAGGCTTGAAAACTGGCTAAATGTGATATATGCACAAAATAAAATTATGTTTTAGTGAGGGACCTTTTATGTTGTCACATGGGTGTCTAAAATTCCCAATGGTTGATGACAATAGAGCTGAGGGAAAACACTAATCCTACTCCCCCCAAAATGCTCATAAAGCCATGAGAAAATACCACAAAAACATTTGCATTGATTAATCAGTTTTAAAAATGGCTTTGTTTTCAGGATATTCCAATACATTACTATCAAGGACTATCAACATCAAAGAGTGAATTGAATCATATTCATTAATTTCCAAAATTTATAAAGACATCATTAGCTTTCTGCCACTAAAAGAGGATGCTTTTCATTATTCTAAATAGCAATCTCAAATGACTTCACACATAGCTTCCTCAGTAATTGATTACATGAGGTGAGCACTCATGTGCATCAGACTTCTCAAGGGAATTCCACTGGAAACTTGTGACATAAGCTCTTCATTTTCCTATGCCACCAAACTTGGAAGAAGACCGGTGTCCTGGAGACTAAAGTAATTTTAATATGGCTACTTAAATATATATTTAATTCTAGGTATTGATCTGGGTAAACATGATATGCGTTTAAAATCTGAGTTCTGTGCCTTCGGGCTCTGTTTTTAAGTGAAATCACCTGGGATATGTAATTCTTTTGGGGACAAGGTTGGGGGGCATCATTTTCAGCCTCAGAATATTACTTACCACCCAGTGACAAGAAACAATTTCTTAGAGGTCAATACAGAACATTCAATGATGTACTGTGAGGTTAAGTTTGTTTCTAGGTCACTTGTTATGCTGGCAAGAAAACTTATTGACTGTTTTTTTTTTTTTTTTGAAAACAACTTACTTCCCTGTAGCTTTGCTTCTTATTTTCTTCCAAGTTTCTTAGATAAGAAATTTCCAAAAAATAATGATCATACATTGCTAACTCAGAGAAAGCCAAACAGAGTTTGTAGTACTATGATCAAGACATTTGTGGAAAAGGCTACATGACAACAGGCTCACACTACAAACTCCCTTTAAGGGATACAGCATTTTTCTGCATGAAAAATCAAGGTCTTGACAAAGCAGTAAGTGGATAAATTTTGAGTTTCAAATAGGAAAAATATAATCTTATAGACAAAGTATCAAATAGAAAGGACTGACATCAGAATTCTTGAACTACTTTTGTTTCCAAAACGTACCCAGATGCCATGATCTCTCTAGCATCTGGACCTCCTTACACTGTTGTTCCCTCAGTCTTCTCTTTCTGAGCCTGCCTCATCCCCTCTGCCACTCACCCTCAGGTCTCAGCTTAAACATCCTTTCTCCTGGGTTACCTTCTTTGAACCCTACATTTAGTTAGGTGCTCTTGCTTGTGCTCCATGGCCCTCTGGACCTCTAATGTCAGAACATCCACCATTCCTCATTTTTAATACCGTGTATTTATCTTTCCCTGTGGGCTACAAGCTGGCAAGACAGGAGCCATGTTGGTCCCATTCAATGGTATCTTCATTTCCCAGGACAGGGCATGACATATATAGCAAGACCTCAAATAAATAATTGTTAATGAATTCTTAAAAATTCCCCTAGTCTTTATGAACATGCATTTTGTAATACCATTTTTAGGACATAGAAGAAAAAAAATGAGATGGTCAAAAACACCATAAAAGAATACTATTCAGCCAAAAGAAAAGATGAAATTCTGCCATTTGCAACAACATGGATGGACCTGAAGAATATCATGCTAAGCAAACAAAATAAATCAGACAGAAAAGGTTAAGAACCACATGATTTCACTCATATGTGGTATATAAAACTGAAAGCAACAAATGAATAAACAAGAAAAACAAATAAACAAAAACTCATAGACAACAGTATGGTAGTTACCACATGGAAGGGAGGTGGGGAGTTAGTAAGGGGTTAAGGGAGCCAAATATATGATGATGGAAGATGATTGGACTTTGGGTGGTGGGCATACAATACAATATACAGATAATGTATCATAGAAATGTACATTTGAAACATATATAATCTTATTAACCAATGTCACCTCAATAAATTTAATTAAAAACACTCTAAGAATACGGGGTGCTGATTACAAGAGGTTTCAAAAACCCGACTAATTCTCTCCTGAGATATATACATATCTGTATGGCCTGTCACAGCTGGTTTTCAGTCAGAAGTTTTTTCTGATTTTTAAGACGGGCATATTAGGTATTCACACCAACATGTGGGCTTCAGAGCAGCAATGGAGTCCTATTATACCTGGGAGAAATGTTTCTTGCTTTTCTTTACCTTCGTGAAATGATAATTTTTTCTGTAACTTGGACACCTCCTAAATTTGTTTTGACATAAGTTATTTAAAGATGAAGAATCCTTCCCAGAATGTAAAGGAATAAAGATGACTGCATTTACTCATAGGGTAGAAGTGCAATAAAGGTGATATTTATTTTTAATTTTTATTCAATTTATTGTGGTGACATTGGTTAATAAATTTTGTAGGTATCAGGTATACAATTCCATAATCCATCATCTGTATACTGAATTGTGTGTTCGCCATCCAAAGTCAAGTCTCAGTCTCCTTCCATCACAATTTATCCCCCCTCTTTACACTCTTCTATCTCCTAAAAAGTGATATTTAAATTATGTTGTGTGGACCTCAAAAAATAAACTTGAATATAAATGTGTGACTATCTCAGCGGGAAATACATATCTCCTAAATATACTCAGTGATTTCCTGATTTGTACATTCAGAACATAATTCAGCCAGTCCAGTTCTTAATAAATTCTAAGCCTTTATTGTGAGGGCTGGTTTCAGCTGTTGGTCACTGATCAAATATTCTCTTTAAATCTCATATTAAAGAGCTCCCCATGGCACCAGGATGGACTGTACTAGAGACATGCTTTTTTTAGAGAAAAGGGTTTATTTGAATTGCTCAATTTAACAAACCTACTTATACTTTAAGGGTATGTAGGGGTCAGGCAGGGACAGATGACAGTCCTTCTTCACAGCTTCTCTCCTTTCTCCTGCCTCTTAAATATTGTGATTCCCAAAGACTCTGACTTGTCCCTCTTACCCTTTGCCACTTTCTCCCTAGGTAATCTCACCTGTATCTCCTATATACACAGGTGACTGCCACCTCCCTGGCTGTGAACCCTAATCTTTACACAGCACTGCTTCTTAGGCTATCACCACCTGGGCGTCCCAGATAAACATCAAGTCAACATGTCAAAAGTACAGCACCTTATTTTTGCATTTTTCTTAGTGACCACACAGTTGGCTCAAGCCAGAAACCTGGCACTCACTCAGAATCCTAATTCTCCTTCATGTCTCATGGGCAGTCAGGCACCAAATCCCTTACATTTAGAGTATCTCTAGAATTTGTCTCCTTTTAATTACACTATGGCTGCTCTTAGGCCAGGGATTGCCATTTCTGTTGTCTAATATGTGGATTTCCTCTTTCTCTATGCTCTCCATCTCTGTGCTCCCCCAGCACCCTGTCCATAGTTCTAATCGTATGTGCCTCACACTGTAGGAGGAATGGCACCCACTTGGCTCCCTTTATAGCACACATCTGTTCTTTTTGCCTGTGCAGAGTCCAGTCTCTCTTCTTTTGGTCAGAAAACTTTGGAGGGCTTCATTGGGCCAGTCAATCAAGATGTCCTGCCCTCCCTACCCAAGGCATGGGCTCCTGAACTAAGTCAGATCAATTGGAAGCTCTTCCCAGAATTTTAACTGGGTAGAATGACCACACATGGATAAGAGGTGAACATGATTATTCACTTTGGTAGCAGTGCCTTGGTGGAATTGCCACTAATTCCACTTGTAGATCCTAGAACTGACCCTAAAATTTATTTCTTTTGACCCTTTAATTTTTATTTAAGTTTTTTACAAGAGCTCCTACCCCCAAATCCTAACTGAAAAAGGAAAACACTGATGTGTCCCCTAAAGCAAGGGACATAAAGGAAAGAATAAACAAATGGGATCTCATCAAAATAAAAAGCTTCTGCACAGCTAAAGAAAACATCAGAAAAATGAAAAGGGAACCAAACATATGGGAAAATATATTTGCAAATGACACCTTGGACAAGGGTTTGATCTCCAAAATGTATAGAGAACTCACATGACTCCACTCCAGGAAGACAAACTACCCAATTAAAAAATGGGCAAAGGACCTGAACAGACACTTCTCCAAGGACATACAGAGGGCCCAGAGACATATGAAAGGATGCTCAGCATCACTAGCCATCAGAGAGATGCAAATTAAAACCACAATGAGATACCACTTCACACCAGTCAGAATGGCCATCATAAACAAATCAACAAACAACAAGTGCTGGCTAAGTTGTAGAGAAAAGGACTCCCTAGTGCACTGTTGGTGGGATTGCAGACTGATGCAACCACTATGGAAAACAGTATGGAATTTCCTCAGAAAACTAAAAATGGAACTGCCTTTTGACCCAGCAATTCCACTGCTAGGATTATATCCTAAGAACCCTGAAACACTAATTCAAAAGCACCCAGGTGTCCATAGCAGCACAATTTACAATAGCCAAGTGCTGGAAGCAACCTAAGTGCCCATCAGTAAATAAGTGAATCCAAAAAACTGTGGTACATTTACACAGTGGAATACTATGGAGAGGAAGAAAGAAGGAGATCCTACCCTTCACAACATCATGGATGAATCTGGAGAGCATTATGCTAAGTGAAACAAGCCAGGAAGTGAAAGAAAAAACACAGTATGATCTCATGTATAAGTAGAACCTAATCAACAAAAGAAACAAGCAAGCAAAATATAACCAGAGACATTCAAATAAAGAACACACTGACAGTAACCAGAGGGGAGGGGAGGAGGATAATGTGAGAAAGAAGGGGAGGGGCCGTCAAGGAATATGTATAAAGGACACATGGACAAAGCCAAAGGGGCATAGGATCAAGGTTGGGAGGTGGGGATGGTTGGGGAGGGGGGAGTGGTGGGGGGCATATGGAGACAACTGTTCTTGAACAACAATAAAAAAAAGAAATATCAAAAGAGCTTTTCTGTTACACTAATATCAAGTTCAAATGATGAACCTTTATTATTATTTATTATTTTCACTCTCCTTTCATCAAGCACTGAAGTTGGCTGCTAACGTTTTCACCAAAGTTGCCAGTGGTACTCTCTGAAGGGCAGTGGGACTTCATAGACCTTCTTCCCATGAGGCTGCTTTTAAAAGAATATATGGAGAGAGAGAGAGAATATATATATAGTCTGTCCACAAAAAGTTCAGCCATTGTTAATGAGAATGGTTTGCAATGAGAATGGCAGCCAAAGAGAGTGGACTGGAATGCACATGCATGAACAATGACAACTTCACTGTACTACTCAGTGGGGATGGTAGATGTCATTGTGAGCATGTGTACTGTGTTGATGTCACATTCAAAATGACTGAGTGGAGCAACAAATCTGCATCACATTTTGAAGTAAGCTTGAACATTCCTCCATGGAAACTGTTCAGATGATTCAGAAGGCCACAGCTATGGGCAACTGGTGATTGGCAGCTTCATCACAACAACACACCCGCTCACGCATTACGTCTTGTGCAGATTTTTTGGCCAAACATCAAATCATCCAGGTGACTCAGCCCCATTACAGCCCATATTTGGAGCCTTGTGACTTCTGGCTTTTCCCAAAACTAAAATCTCTTTTGAAAGGGAAGAGATTTCAGACTGTTGATGAGATTCAGGAAAATATGACAGGGCAGCTGATGTGTGATTGGAAGAACTGTGTGAGGTTCTAAGGTGCCTACTTTGAAGGGGACTGCAGTGTCATTGTCCTATGTACAGTGTTTCTTGTATCTTGTATCTTCTTCAATAAATGTCTCTACTTCATTATTATATGGCTTCATACCTTCTGGACAGGCCTCATATATATATATGTATATAGATATAGAGTCACTAAATTTTCTAGCTGAGGGGACTCATCCATTCAAGGCCCTCATTCTTTGGCTAAGTATATAAGGACCAAAGTCAGGCAGGTGATTTCCTCATGGACATACATCTGCTGAACAGACAAGCTGGGTGGGACCTCTGTCCCCACGTTCCCCTTGCTTAATCTCAGATGACACTTTGCTGCCTTTTTTACCTGGCTCTTTGATCATTCACTTTATTACTGTTGGGTAGATGCCAGAATTAAACAACGATATCAACAAAAGTGTGTTTATCCTCTAGACTAGGTATATAGATATTAACTAATCACTCCAGGGTCACCTGTGTCTCAGATGTGGTACTCCATGGCAGTAGATGTTGGGAGAAAGGCCCAGTGTAAGTGTCTAGCTTTCATAAGTGAGTTATTTTCACAATGAAAAGTGCTGTTTCTAATTCTGGAGGAGAGCTCTGTGTCCTTTCATTGGGAATTCTCCTAGCAATAAGCAGAGCCTTCAAGATAGGAGCACCGAACCTTCAGTGATTTTTACTCTCCCATTTGGAGTACACCATCCTGGGATGCAGAAACAAAGCCTGGCTATTCCCATGTTCTAATCCCCAGTGAAATGTATTTGTATGTACTTTTAGAGAAATAGCTCCTGGGGTTCAAGTGTTCCTCCAGTCTCTGGCTGCATATATGTAGATATGGGCCACTTAGGTTGAGTTTTCTGGGAGTCTTTTCCCTTCTGGTTCCAGCACAGGCTTGATGAAAAGTCAATGGCAATGGTATCCTTTACACAGAGAGCAGGAATGTGGTTCTTGGGTCTCTTGTTGCTCTCCCCACTCTGGCTCTCTCCACTCAGTGCCTCTGGCTCTTAACTCCAGTGCCCCTGGCTCTTAAGTCCAGGTTGCAGGTCTTGGATCTGCTTCTACTCAGTTGTAGCCCTTTTCTTTGATGGTGAAGAGGCCTCCCCATTTGTCTCTGCTTTCCAAAAGTCCCCAGTGATTCTGTACTTTTTCTGGGGTCCTGTAGGTGAAGTCTACCTTCAGCATGTTCAACTGTACCCTTAATTCTCCTCGTTTTCAGCCCACAAGGAAGAACATGAATGCCCACACCTTGAAAAGCCAGAGAGGCAGCTCATCAGGAATGCAGACTTTCCCAGACAGCAGATAAATGATTATGTTTGGCATTGCATCTTTTCCCAGAGCATCAGCAGGGTTGTACAAAGTTTGGCATGGTGGATAGTCCTGGGCCACGAAAAAAGCTGAACTTTTTACCAAAGAGAAGACTGAGACTAGAATATAGTGACTTAAGATCCCTGATCCTTTAGGTAGTACTCTTTTATTTTTTTTATTTTTTATTTTTTTATTAGGATGGATAAATTTTATTTATTTATTTATTTATTTATTTATTTATTTTTATTCAGTTACAATTGTCTGCATTTTCTCCCCATCCCTCCACCCCACCCCAGCCAGTCCCACCTCCCTCCCCCACCTCTACCCTCCCCCTTCATTTTGTCCTTGTGTCCCTTATAGTAGCTCCTATACATCCCTCTCCCCACTGTCCCCTCCCCACTCCCCTCTGGCTATTGTTACAATGTTCTTAATTTCTACGCTTCAGAGAGAAAGAAGGAGCTTATACCCTTTGCAATGGCATGGATGGAACTGGAGAGCATTATGCTAAGTGAAATAAGCCAGGCGGTGAGGGACAAATACCATATGATCTCACCTTTAACTGGAACATAATCAACAAAAGAAAAAAGCAAACAAAATATAACTAGGTAGTACTCTTTTAAAAACAATCTGAATCTAGGGGTTAAGAATTATATTCTAAAGTCTTTATTTCTGGTCAGTTAACCAATATATTAGAACTCACAGGCTGTAATGAGAAGGGCTTCAATTTTCCTATTTTCTCAACATCAACATGTATACTTAGTGTTCTTGAGAAAATATGTTAATATTAACCTGTCTGATTATATAATTTTTATATGAAACATAGTTCCTTTTAAAGAATAATGAAGGTTCAACTTTTCAAATATACTGAGTTCAGGCCATGATTTTAAATGTTGCCTGGAAAGTGGCTGCACCACCTAACATACCTGGTATAGTCTCCTGAAAATCTCCAAATAGCTTACTGGGCAGTTACACACCAAAGCAACAGAATATCTTATACATTCATAAATTATATGTTAACTTCTTAATTTTTAATTATTTATATTTATTATACATTATATTAATATGAATTCTAATTGTCATCTGGGCAGATTTGACAAAAATATTATCATACAGATAACAATGCTTCCAAATACTAGAAATTATGTTTGTTTCATGTTTATTGTGTATCCAGAAAATGTTAAATGAAGAATCAAAAGAGTCACATGGTTTACAACTAATGAAATAATAAGCTGGATCCTTGCAAACATTTGTCCATTTCTCTTTCCTGCTTTTACTCATGCCATCCCTTCCTCTGTAACCTCTTTTTGTAGGTGTTTCTGGGTGTCCTCAGGCTTACTTCCTTGGAGTACAGGCCTTAGTAAACTCCTAAATGTATTAAAGCTGAAACTGTGTTACAGTGTTCTGAAAATTCAGGTAATTAAAATCTTATTAAGCATTCAATATTACTAAATTAAGTTTTGTGCAAAGGTGGGTGACGCCATAGTGAAACCTGGGTATAATAAGAGCTTTCAGGATTTAGTTGCATTATTGATCTTGGCTTAATAGAAGAGGATGAATAAAACAGGACCCATTACACAGTGATGCATCATTCCATTAGAGACAAGGACTGGATCAAACAGGAAGTTATCAGCTGCCAAAAGCATCTATACATTCAGAGAGTAGCCTTCCTAGGCAGTTGGGTTCATTCAATAGCTGTCAGAGCCATATCTAACAAGGAAGGTCAATTGTGTAGTGAGTCCCAGATCAGGAACTGAAACTGATGTCAGGTCCCAGGGGCTACTCAAAGTCACAGGATTAACATGCTTCATCTTTACATTTGAGGATTCAGGAAAAAAAATGTGAACAATTAGATTGAATGCATTTCATAATATTCTATGACAAAACATAAAAATTCCATGGGCTTATTGCAAAATAGAATGGAAAATTCCATAATTTTAGATAATAAACATGAACCACTTTTGAATAGTTGTTGACTCATTTGGTCTACACAGCCAGACCCCTGGGAGTATCTGCTGTTATTCTCTGGTATTAGAAGTATTTCAGTTGAAAAACTTGAGGAAGGCTGATGTAATGCACTATATGTTGTGGGCCATGACCCAGGGACATCTAGTCATCATGTGATAAAAGGCTCTTGCCAGACATGAAAGCATGAACTATTATTAAACATTAAAAGAAAAAAGTTGTATTTGTCTTATGTGAGCTATGAACAAATAAGAATATTGTCCATGCCTTAAAAGCTGATGTTCCTTGTACTGCTTTAGCTTGTTTAACTGAGGTTTCATAATGTACCATGGATCTTCTAAATCATTTAGTTATCATATTTTGGAGGATGTATAATCTCAATCCCTTTATAACAAATCTTATGGGAAAATATTATAGTAGAATCAATTTGGGTCAGGATGATAGCTCAAGATTAAAAATCTAAGGCCTAAAAACAGCCATACATTTAGCCATTCAAAACCATTTACCATATGATGAGCACTCACCTAGACACCAAAGCTAAAGTGAGAAACATGGCAGGAGTCTAGGTGAATGTAGCATAGCATCGAATGGAATGCAGAAACACCAGGCTACATGTGGTAGTGTGACCTTACCAAGCTAACCCTGGATCAATCAACAATTCATTCAACATATGTTTGTGAGCTAGGATCTGCTTTAATGGCTCATGATACAAAATGAAGTTCCTGACTTCATGAATGTTTTTAGTGTTTTATTAATAAAATAATTTAAGAGGAACAGAAAGTGATGAGCAATGGTTTGGTCATGGAAGACTCTCCAGTTAGATGACATTTGAACAGAGACTGGAAGTGAGGAAGACAGTATGTTACCATCTAGCAGGAAAGCCTCCAAGGGAAAGAGAACTTCCAATGCAGGGACCTTGAGGCAGGATCATGCTTGGAAAAAAAACAAACCAAACAAAAAGCAAGGCCAGGGTGGCTGGAACAGAATGAGTGAAGAGCAAATTACATGGAGTCTGTAGGTCATAGTAAGGACTTTGAATGAAAGTGATTTGAAAGCCACTAGAGATGGTGATACAAAGTATGGTACGGCATTGAAAGGATTATCTAGGCAGTGATGTGGAGAGTAGATTACAGGGCAATTATGAACCCAGTATGTGTTTAATTAGGAGACTCTTGCAATAAATGAGGTGAGAGACAGGGGAGGCTTGCACAGGAAGTGGAGGTGGTACAAAGTGCTTCGATTCTGGCTGTTACAGAGGTAAATCAATAGGATTTTCTGGTATAATGGATATGGGAAGTAAGAAAAAGAAAGGACTAAAGGATGTTTCCAAAATGTTTAGTTTACACAAAGAATGGAGATGCCATTTATAAGACTGGAAGAATAGATTTGGGGAGACAAGTTTACTTTGAGAAGCTTAAGAGATACCTAGTAGCATCTGGATACACAATTCTCAACTTCAGATATGAGAAGTCCAACCCAATGGCATCTCAATATAGTGATATTTTATTTCATGCCAAGAGGACTGGATAAGAACCATCTAAGAATGAATGTAGATTCAGAGCATCTTAAGAGGTCTGAAGACTGAGACGTGGAACACTCTACTATTTGTTTTCATTACAGCTTTATTGAGCTATAACTGAAACACAAATGTTGAAGGGCAACAAAATGAGATGAAGCATCAAAGGCACTGAGAAAGAGTGGCCAGTGGTTAGGTGAACAAAGAGAATGGTGTCCTGGAGGCCAAGTGAATGCTGCTGGTGGATGAAGTGAAATACTGTATTTTGCCATGTGTAATGCACACCTACATTTTTTGCCCAAACTTTCAGGAAAAAAAATTTTAATTTTAATTTTTTAATTCAATTTATTTATTTATATTTAGATACTTATTTTTTGCATTATAAAGGAATTTTAGCATTTATTTTTGAACATATTATGGTACAAGAATGTAACAAATAATTACAAAACACAAGAACAGATAAATGGTACAAGAAATTTTATGCACTAGTAACAAATTTATGATATTTATGCATCATAGAAGGCCAAGAATTCTTCGTCACTATCAATATCAGAAGTATCGTCTTCTTCAATTTCTACATTACCGGTGTCTTCTGAAGTGTCACTTTCCTCATCCTGGTCAATTTTATTGTCCTTAGTTCCAACCATAGCATTGCTGATGCTGCATTTTTTTTAAAACAATTTCATAACCACTTCCTTCTTGACACCATTCCACGATCTTAGGATCCAATCACAAACCTGGGTAATGGATGCTTTCTTGATTCTGCCTGTAGAAGTGAAATCATTACCAGCTGACTATATCCATGATGTCTACTCTTTCTTCATTAGGGCCTTAAAGGGCTTGTTTACTGACACACCAAGAGGTTGCAGTTGGCTGGTTGGCCCACCAGGTATCACAGCAAGTTGAGTTTTCAAGTATGCTGCAATTGCTTTTGCACTTTGTGAAACGTGGGATTTGAAGTAATCGAAAACAAGCAAAGCTGGTTTTTAAAGTAATCCTCCATGCCTTCATGACCAGACTTTGTTAAACCAGATTTTCATGCCTTCTTCATTTATCCATCCTTTTTCATGCATGTGGACAATTAATTCCACTTGGAATCTTTTCTTTTGGAAATGTTTTTTCTTTTAAAGATGATCATAGGTGGTAGTTTTGTCCCATCTGTACAACAGGCTAGAACAACAGTGAAATGTGTTTTCTCATGACCACTAGTTTGAACAGCCATGGTCTTTGCTCCTTTGATGTCCACAGTTCTGTTGGACAGCACATCAACTGTGAGTGGGACCTCATCGATATTGGCGATTTGCAACAGCTCAAAGTTGTTAAATCTTTCAGAGACTGTAAGAATGAAATTCCAAAACTTAATTGTCATAGGCTAGTGAGTTTTGGGGCAAGTTTCATTCATATCCTCATGCTCAAACCTTCTCCCTTCATACAGTTCAAGCACCATTTAGGTGTCCCTGAGAAATCATCAATGCTTTTTTCTTGTGTAACCCTTTTACCTTCTTCTTGAATCATTTTGGTTGAAACAGAGATCCCAGTTAATGCTGCCCCAGAATCGAGGTCTTCACCTCCTGCTTCACCTCCAGCCACTTTGGAGGTTTCCCTCACATTGTCTTCTTCTGTCTTGGCATCTGAAGAAACTTTTCTTCCTGTTGCCTCCACAATCTGATGACCCGTTCTATGAGAGGAGGTTCAAAGTGTCTCTCCACAGCTCTGTTGCTATGCTTTTTAGCATATTTAATACTTTTAGCTTAAAGCTTGCAGTGTATGAAAACCATGTCAACATTTTCCAATAATTTCTCCTACCTAACGTGTATGAAGAAAAATGTCACCCCATTTACCCTCTGGTAATAACGTCAGCATCACCTATCTTATCCAGTGGATAAGAGTCAGCATCATCTATTTTATCAAGTGGATAACAATACGTAGCTCTTGGTTTCATTTCATTGAATCATTGGCCGAAACTGCTTTCGTTGCAAGTTCATCATAAGTTCAACAAAATCAATTATTGTATTCCTGAGCATTATTTTGCATGCAGATTTCATTATTGCTTTCTAGAGCCACACTTTTAATGCATAAGCATAAATAAAAGAATTAAAAACACTTATATAGATACAAAATTAGTACTACCCATGTATAATGCACAGCCTTATTTTTCCCTCAAAAATTTGGGCAAAGAAGTGCACACTATACAGGACAAAATACAATACATACTGTGCTATGTGCTCTGGATTTAGCAATGTAGAGGTCAAAAGCAGTTTTGATAAAAGCATAAATGGAGTTCCAAAGAGAAGGGAGCAGAAGAAGTAAAAACAAGGTGTGTAAATAATATCTTCAATGATTTTTCTGTAAGAGGGAGCAAAGAAAAAGCCATAGCTGGAGGAGGCTTACAGTAGGCCTGGATGCTGATGGGAACAGTCTACACGGAGGGGAAGATGTCATAATGCTGGAGAGGACAATGGCTTCATAGAGAGAGGGGTTGGAATCTGTATCAACTTCCTGAGGCAGCTGCAACAAAGTACCACAAACTCGGTGGCTTGAATGTTAGATATGTGTGGTCTCACAGCTCTAGAGACTAGAAGTCCAAATCAGGGTATCAGGAGATAAGAATTTTTCTTTTTTAAAAAAATATATTTATTGATTATGCTATTACAGTTGTCCCATTTCCCCCCTCACTCCACTCCATCCTGCCCACCCACTCCCTCCCACATTCCCCCCCTATAGTTCATGTCCATGGGTCATACTTGTAAGTTCTTTGGCTTCTACATTTCCTACACTATTCTTACCCTCCCCCTGTCTATTTTCCACCTATCATTTATGCAACTTATTCTCTGTACCTGTCCCCCCTCCCCCTCCCACACCCCTGTTGATAACCCTCCATGTGATCTCCATTTCTGTGGTTCTGTTTCTATTCTTGTTGTTTGCTTAGTTTGCTTTTGTTTTGGTTTTAGGTGTGGTTGTTAATAACTGTGAGTTTGCTGTCATTTTTACTGTTCATATTTTTTATCTTCTTTTTCTTAGATAAGTCCCTTTAACATTTCATATAATAAGGGCTTGGTGACGTTGAACTTCTTTAACTTGACCTTATCTGAAAAGCACTTTATCTTCCCTTCCACTCTAAATGATAGCTTTGCTGGATACAGCAATCTTGGATGTAGGTCCTTGCCTTTCATGACTTGGAATACTTGCCAGCCCCTTCTTGCCTGTAAGGTCTCTTTGGAGAAATCACCTGACAGTCTTATGGGAACTCATTTGTAGGTAACTGTGTTCTTTTCTCTTGGTGCTTCTAAGATTCTCTCCTTCTGTGTAATCTTGGGTAATGTCATGATGATGTGCCTTGGTGTGTTCCTCCTTGGGTCCAGCTTCTTTGGGACTCTCTGAGCTTCCTGGACTTCCTGGAAGTCTATTTCCTTTGCCAGATCAGGGAAGTTCTCCTTCATTATTTGTTCAAATAAGTTTTCAATTTTTTGTTCTTCCTTTTCTCCTTCTGGCACCCCTATAATTCAGATGTTGGAACATTTAAAGACATCCTGGAGGTTCCTAAGCCTCTCCTCATTTTTTTGAATTACTGTTTCTTCATTCTTTTCTGGTTGGATGTTTCTTTCTTCCTCTGGTCCACACCATTGATTTGAGTCCCAGTTTCCTTCCCATCACTGTTGGTTCCCTGTACATTTTCCTTTGTTTCTCTTAGCATAGCCTTCGTTTTTTCATCTAGTTTTCGAACAAATTCAACCAATTCTGCGAGCATCTTGATAACCAGTGTTTTGAACTGTGCATCTGATATGTTGGCTATCTCTTGGTTGCTTAGTTGTATTTTTTCTGGAGCTTTGATCTGTTCTTTCATTTGGGCCATTTTTTTTGTCTTGGTGCACCTGGTATGTAAAGGGGTGGAGCCTTAGGTGTTCACCAGGGTGGGGTAATGCTGGTAGCTGAGCTGTGACGCTGTATATGGGATGGGGGCCGAGAGGCAGTAATGGAGCCCACTCCACTCTTTGCCGGATTTCAATCTTTCCCTGGACTACCCACAATCAAATTGGGCCCCTCTGGTGCTGGTTCCCGAGTGGGTGGGCTTGTGCATGCCCTAGGCCCCTGTGGGTCTCTCCCAGGGGCTCTCCTGTGAAGCTGGGAGTTTCTCCTGCTGCCGCCCCAACCCCCACGGGTTTTTTCACTCAGGTTTGAGGCTTTATTTCCCTGTGCTGGAGCCCTGGGTTGCACGGTCTGCTCGCTCCCCACCGTTTGTCTTGGTTTATCTGTGCACGAATGTAGGGCCGCAGGGTCTGCTGCCTGCCCCGTTTGTCCCACACTCCACCAGTCCTGGTTCCACCATGGCAACTCGAGTCCTCTCCACCCGGGCTGCTGTCTCCACCCCTACTACTGTTCTGGATGAATGTTTATTTTTTATCTCCTTGGTGTCGGACTTCCTTGCTGTTCGATTTTCTGTCAGTTCTGGTTGTGCGAGGAGGCGCAGTGTGTCTACCTACACCGCCATCTTGGTTCTCAGAACAGAATTTTTCTTATTGCATATTTTGTTCAACTTTTCTCAGTATTGCTTTGAAACACATTGAGCAAAGACTGTGCTCATTTGTTCCGTCAGGAAATTCATAAACATAAGAGCACTGATTAAAAAAAAATTCTTGGCACGGATACTTAAACACATTTTATTAAGGTTTCCCCCCTATTTACCTACCTATGCGACCTTGCTTTTTGATAAAAACAATCCTTTTTTTCACATTGTTCTCTTCCAAAGTGTGTTGACTAGTGTTGCAGCCCCCACCATTCATTTCTACCTTTGTTGTGTGCAAGCAAATGAAATGGCTAAAAGAACAAAGTCAACTCCTCCAGCAAAGTAAAACCCCAGCAGTTACTCCTGAGTTGTTTTCTGAGCCTGTTTGATTTCTCATACCCATATAATACATTTTTTTGCTTATATACCAGAAAACATTACTTATTTTTTAATTTGCAATGACTTCATCCAATGCTTGATGATAGCAATGAATAAACTTTTCTAACAATTATTTCAACCCTTCAATCTTCCTCTGATGCCTCTGTGCTGCCAGCAGTTTTAGAGCTATTCCCTTATAGTTTTCAACTTACAAACATCCTCCTCTATGAGTCAGAAGTCAGGGTTGTTTATTTCTATTCAAAACGTATTTAATACTCAATATGTGCCAAATGCTAGGACTACAAACCCAGCACTAGTGATTTAAGCCACTATTGTCCTTATTTATAGAGAATTAAATATTTATCATGATGATATTGGTAAAGCATCTTTAAATTTATACTGAACTTTGATTTGATAAGTTAACAATGCTGATGAATAAAAAGTATTGTGTTTGTAAAGTCACATTATTATACAGCATGTCCTCAAGAGCCTAAAGTTGCAAATGGGAAATAACTAGATTCAAATCTATTATATAACTCTTCCAAAACCTAAGCAGGCCTTGGTATGTTCTTGATCTTGGATAAAACTTGAATTTTAAAATGTTGTTAACATAAGTGGTGTTTGGCAAGCCAAATGAAGAAAACTCAGAAGCCTCAGAGAAAAAAGAAAAATACTTTTGAATTCTAAGATATTTGATTATTTAAAACAACCTTTCTAGGTAGATACTATCATGACCATTTACAGAAGAAAAAATTAAGGATAAAAAAAGGTTAAATAACTTGCCCCACAGCCATAGATGGGCTAGAGATTTGGACACATGACTCTGACTTTGGAGCCTATGACCTTATTATTATGATACTACATTATGCTAGCTTCATGCTAGGTTATTTTGTTGTTGTTGTCGTTGTTGTTGTTTTTCTGTAGAGATGGGAAATCCAGAGGCTGAGGGAAAACATCCCAGAACAACCATGGAATGTACCAACCTCATTAAGCTACCATTTAACAGGTTTTCCTATTTCATATTTTTACTTTTATAAAATATACCTAACATACAATTACCCTTTTAATCATTTGTAGTTTTACAGTTCAGTGGCATTAAGTACATTCACACTGTTGTGAAATCATTACCACAGTTCACCTCTAGAACTTTTTCATCACCCCAAAACTCCATTAAACATTAACTCCCCATTCTCCCCTTTCCCAAGCCCTTGTAATCACTATTCTACTTTTTGTCTCCATTAATTTGACTACTCTATGTACCTTGTCTAAGTGCAATTGTACAATATATGTCCTTTTGTGCTAGGGTTATTTCACTTGGCATGTTTTCTAGGTTCATTCATGTTGTAGCATGTGTCAGAATTTCATGATTTTTTTAAAGCTGAATAATATTAATATTATATTTTATGTATATACCACATTTAGTTTGTCTATTCATTTGTTTATGGATGTTTGGGTTGTTTCATGAATAACACCATTATGAATAATGTTGCTGTGAACACTGGTGTACAAATATCTCTTTGAGTCCCTGCCTTCAATTCTCTTGGGTGTATACCCAGAGGTGGAATTGTTGGATGATATGGTAGTTTGGTGTTTAACTTTTTGAGGAAATGCCACAGTGGCTGCACACTTTACATTCCTACCAACAGTGCACAGTTGTACACATCCTTGCCAACACTTATCTTCTGGGGGGGGGTTATAATGCTACTAACAAATTTTTAAATTGCAATGTATTGATCACAGTGTGTATGGTAAGAGCTATAAGAATATGAAGAATTTAAAAGGTTATGAGGACCCCAATGCCACTAGGAGCAAGAATCCTTTTCTAAAAACAGAAGACTTTAGAGATCTTGGGAAGAGTTGTCATTAAAAAAAAAGAAAGCAAAGAAACATCTTTCACTGCAGATAGTATCAGTGAATAGTAATAGGATCAATTATGACAAAAAATACAACTATCTTAATTGATCACAATTGCCCAAAGCATTATGGTGTCCCTAGAATTGTCTCTCAAAGAGCATTTGCCATTGTCAAATTTCGTTAAACCACCCATAATTCAGGATGTGTTAGCATGTTGATAATTGCTACTTTGGAGAAATAGCCCATGTTAATTTCCTGCAACTGTGGTGAAAATAATCTATGCTAATGAGTTGAGGGAAATGAGTGAGTTGAGCACTACCTCTTTTATGGTTCTAAATAAAGACATTCCATTATTTTTCTAATTCATTTAACTGTATTAAAATAATAACATTATAGCAAAATAAACTTCCCAGGATACCTTTGATTATTCAATGACTACTGGATCCAGCTGCCCGTAGACACTAAAGCAAACAGAAAACTACTACACTTGAAGTACTTGTCACATACTTCCGTACTAGGGAATGTATGAATCTGAGAACTGACCTCATATAATGCTGCATAACAAACAATAATTGAACCTCAGCATAATGGAATAAACATTTATTTAGCCCATGAGTCTGCAATGACTTATCTGGCAGAGGCTTATTTGATGGGAGCTGGGTTAGCTCACCTATCTAAGGATCACCTGACTATTGGCTACCCCAGGACAGCCACATTCAAACGATACGGGGTACTTGGTCCTGTCTTACCCTCCGGTAAGCAAGTGTTGCCATTTTCCTTTGATCATGGCAATGATATAAGAGAGGAAAGAGACAAGCCACTGTAGTTTTTCTAGTGGGAGTTTATTTTTTAAATAATATTTTATTGAGGGGGGAGGAAGATGGTGGTGATGTAGGTGGAGGCTGAGCCCACTTGCTCATGCACCCAACTGGGACACCTAGCCAATCTTTCAAAGAACAGAATGAACAGCCAACAAAATCCCAGCTGATATAAAGTCTGGAAGCCAAAGTGTGCTATTACAGTTGTCCCAATTTTTCCCTCTTTGCCCCCCTCCACCCAACACCCTCCACTCCCTCAGGCAATCCCCACACGATCATTCATGCCTGTGGGTCATGCATGTAAGTTCTTTGGCTACTCCATTTCCTATACTATACTTTACAGCCCCATGGCTATTCTGTAACTACCAACTTGTACATCTTAATACCCTCACCTCTTCATCCATTCCCCCACACCCCCTCCCATCTGGCAAAAATCAAAATGCTCTCTGTACCCATGATTCTGTGTCTGTTCTTCTTGTTTGCTTAGTATATTTTTTAGATCCAATTGTTGCTAGATATGTATTTATTGCCATTTTATTGTTCATAGTTTTGATCTTTTCTTTTTCTTAAATAAGTCCCTTTAACATTGCATGCAATAGTGGTTTGGTGATGATGAATACCTTTTATTTCTTTTTATCTGGGAAGCTCTTTATCTGTCCTTGATTCTAAATGATAGCTTTGATTGGTAGACCAATTTTGTTTGTAGGTTTCTGCTTTTCATGACTTTGAATATTCTTTACCAACACATTGTAGCTTTTAAGTTTCTTTTGAGAAATCAGCTGAAAGTCTTTTAGGAACTCCCTGTAGGTAACTACTGCTTTTCTCTTCCTGCTTTTAAGATTGTCTCTTTAACTTCTGGCATTTTAATAATGATCTGTCTTGGAGTGGGCCTCTTTGCATCCATCTTGTTTGGGACTCTCAGTGCTTCCTGGACTTACATGTCTATTTTCTTCACCAAATTAGGGAAGTTTTTTTCATTATTTTTTTCAAATAGATTCCCAATTTCTTGCTCTTTCTCTTCTCCTTCTGGTACCCCTATGATGCAAATGTTGCACCTCTTAAAGTTGTCTGAGGCTCCTCACACAATCCTCATTTTTTTTAATTCTTTTTTATTCTTGTTGTTCTTATTGGTTGTTTATTGCTTCCTTAGGTTCCAAATCATCTATTTGATTCTCAGCTTCATCACTCTACTCTTGTTTCCCTGTAAAATGTTATTTCAATTAGTGAAGCCTTCATTTCGGATTGCATCTTTTTAATGCTGTTGAAGTCCTTACTAAGTTATTTGAGCATCCTCATAACCAGTGTTTTGAACTCTGCATCTGATAGATTGCTTATCTCTGTTTGGTTTAGTTCTTTTCCTGGAGTTTTGATATGTTCTTTCATTTGGGCCATGTTTCCTTGTCTCATCATTTGGGCAGCCTCCCTGTGTTTGTTTCTATGTGTCATGTAGAGCTGCTTTGACTCTGTGTCTTGGTAGCATGGCCTAAGATAGTAGGTGTCCTGTAGGGTCCAGTGGCATAGCCTCCCCTACCACCCAAACTGGGGACTGGAGGTGTGCCCTTTGTATGGGCTGAGTACACCCTCCTCTTGTACTTGAGCCAGTTGATGGGAGGGATTTACCCAGGCCAGTCAGCTGCAAGGATTGGCTGTGAACACTGAACACCAACGTCTGCCCCACTTGGAGGAGCAGTTGTCAGGGGCAGAGGGGTGGTGCTCCACCATGGTTTGTAGCTGTCCACTCAGTGTGCAGGCTCAGGGGTTTTCCAGGTGGTGCTGGCCATGATCAGCCCCCATCCGTGTTCTGCCCAGGGCCAACCTATATGAGCTATAAAGCAATCTGTAGATGACTGCTACTTGCACTGGGCTTGGAGGTTTCCAGGAAAAGCCAAGCTATGAATCTAGGCTAGCTGCTGCTGGTGCTTGGCCTGGGGCTACTTAGCAAGAGGTATGGGCCTGGGGGCTCTCTGAGGCTGGATGTTGCTTGTTTGAGAGGATTTAGGAAGTTGTAAAGCATGAACCAAGACCAGTCAGACATTCATATGAAAAAGTCACTGTTAACATAAGTTGGGTGGGACAGACCCTGGAGAGGGTCTCCAGGGCGGGGCAAGCAGTGTTAGCCAGGTTGATAGAGTCTTAGATATGGCACCTGACTACAAGCTCTGTGGCTCTGTGGTTCTGTCAGAGGAGGGTTCAGAAAAGGAACAATGACTTCTGCCTGCTTTTCTCTCTGAGAGAAAGCTGTCCCCCAGTTCTCACCTTGATGCCAGCCACTTCAGTTCCTCCCCATATATCAATGGTGCCTTTCAGCTGCTACCCCAGTGTTGGAGCTCAGAGGGAGTGAATCTGAGTAAGTTTGTGTTTGGTTTCTTTAAGAGGAACTGCTTGGGACTCCAGATGTTTCTGGGTCAATCCCCACTGGTTTTTGCGGCTACAAGTTATGGGGATATATCTTTCTGGCACGGGAAGTCAGGGGCTGGAGGCCTGGTGTGGGGCTGGGACTCCTTACTCCTAAGATATGCATCCTGAATTCTTATCCACCACATGTGGATGTGGGAACAGCCTGTTCCAAATCTCCACCTTTCCTACCAGTCTGGATGGATGTGCTTTCTTTAATTCCATAATTGTCAGACTTCCATTCAACTTGATTTCTGATGGCTCTGAGTGATAGTGGTTCTATAATTTAGTTGTAATTTTGGTGCAGTTGTACAAGGAGGTGAGCCATGTTTACCTATGCCATTATGTTGATCAGAAGTCAGGCCACTCTATTTTCAAGCTTCTGCCTATGACAGAGCTGCTAATATAACATTGACCAAAGCAAGTCCACATGACTATCAGCATCAAAGGCAATGAAATTGTACTCTACTTTTTAAAGGGAAGAACTGTGGGTTATATGCAAAGAAACTATACAAAGAGGGGTGAAAGATGAAGCCATTTAGGCTAATAGTCCACCATATTGACCTTCATATTCTTAGGCTATGATGGGATTTTCTTATTATAGTAGCTGGAGCAGGGCTCTTTCTCTCTTTGGCCCAATCACAAGTCCCATGGCAAGTATCTTGCTAATCTATACGAACTCCAGGGCAATAAGAATCTAATGCAGAGTAGCTATTCAATGAACCCTTAATGAATTGATTAATGGAAGAATAAAAAGTCCTGAGGTCTGTGGTGTTCAACATGGTAGCAACTTGTAATACTGTTAATTAAGGTAAGAAGAATGTGTTTTGTGATTTTCTATATAGATACTTATTTTTCCATGCTGAGGTGACTGCCTCCAATTTAGCCAACAAATATGAAATGTGCATTTCTTGTGCAAAACACTATGGGATGAACTTAGGAATATGAGTGTTATCACTCTAGTGAAAACTCAATGGGCAAAGTGAAAAACCACTCTCCATCCCTGTTTGGAACTCTGTAGGATGCATAAAATAGCTTTCAGATGAGAATGATCTGTGTAAGTAAAGTTGCATTCAGCTCTGAAATGCCACCATTTTATTATTTTGGATACAAATAATAGAATGCAGAGGAACCCAGAATAACAGATTAATTTAAAGAGAAAAAAAGGTCATATCCATTGGTGGTTGGAGAATAAAGTCTTCATGAGGGAGGTAACATGTAAGAACATGTAAAGTACCTGCAGGACTTTAAAAACAAATGAGAGCAGTGCAGGTGCAGAGGTAGGTGAGGCTTGGCATAAATAGGGCCAGGGAGTGATCCAATTTTGCTGGAACAAAGGTGGGAGGTAAATGTGAACAACTGGTGGGAGATAAACCTGGAAAGGCGGATTGGGTCTATATTGTTTATGGCCTTGAATAACAAGGTGAAGAGTGTGTAGCTACATAGTGAGCTATATTTCTGCAGATATCCCTGCCTTAGAAAGATTAATCTGATAGTACTGTGCAGAACTGCCTTGTATAGGGAGAGGAGGTAGACAGACAAGTCCATAGGTTATTGAAATTGTCTTGGTGAGAGGATTTAACTTAGGGGGATGGCAGTGAGAGTGGAGAGGCTCTGACAGGGAGAGGGTTGTGGGTAAGAGGAATAGCCCAGCATCTTACCCATTAAACCTTTTTTTAAATAGGAAGCCAGTCCAATTATGTGCCAAGTATATATATTCTACAGTAAATGGTACTTCTCAAAATTGCACCCAAATTTTCCATTAGAATGAGTTTATTCCAAATCCAAATTCTGCCAAAGACAGAGACATTGTCATAGTAATTAGTCCTGAAAGTGTCACCAGAGTCAAAAGAAGCTCAAATTGACTTATCAATAACAGCCATAACCACCCATTAGAAGTACTTTACTGATCTTTCACTTTTCAGCAGGCTGAACTGTCCCCCTGACTGGTTGAGCGAAATCTCATCTCTTGATTATTAATGACATGCTCTAGAGTTGGGAGCATCAACAAAAGGAAGATAGAATCCAGACTTTCGGAGCCACAGGTAGTTTCAAGGTCATCTCGTGCAACCTCCTTATCTCAAGAAAAGGAAACTAAAGCTTAGTGAGCTATATAGTCAAGTGATCCAGCTAATCAGCAGTGGAACTGAGTGAGACTGGAGCCCAATTCTCCTCAACATTCATCTGGGCCTCTTTGTAGGATACTAATTAGCAGCAGGTACATTCATGGCTGTTGCTATGTTTAAGTCAAAATTCTCAACCATGGCATGGTCAAATACACAAGAAAATACTTGAGGACAAGGAATAGCAGGTAGTATGGTAAGGCTGGTATGAAGAAGAGTTAGGTGATCAAAGAGGAGGCTGTAAACATTGGCAGTGCTTGAATGACAAATCAAGGGATTTGAAATCCCTTGAAGTAAATTATGTGAAATCATGGAGTCATGGAAGGTTTTCACATCTGTGCTTTATTTAAAAGTACTATATCACAACTTCCTGTCAAGTAGAGGCATAAGTAGACACTCTTAGCCTCCTTATGCAAACACAGAGACAATTACAACTATATCTCAAAACTAATAACAACCAGAACTGTCAAAAAATCAAGCTGTATGGAAGTCCAACAACCAAGGATTTAAATAAGCCATAGTCATCCAGATGGGTAAGAGGAGTGGAGTTGCGGAGACGGGCACAGAAGCACAGAGATGTGGTGTGGCCTGGAGAGGTGGCAGCAGTGGAGGCAGCAGAATGGGCAGTCCACATTCACATGTGGTAGAAAAATATCAGGAGGGATACCTTGGGAGCAAGTGATCCTGGCCCAAGGCCAGACCACACAGCCCAGGATTCCAGTGCCAGGAAGATAAAGCTCCATAACTACTGACTGTAAAAACCAGTGGGGGTTGGGATGGTGGCAGAAACAGCCAGATTTTCAGGAGAGTACATTTAAAGGGCCCTCACAGACTTAGAACATATGCAAACCTACCCATTCTGGGATTCAAACACAAGGGAAACACTTTAAAAGTTGCCAGTCGCATATAGGAAATGGGTGAAGTGACTAGAAATGGGGCCAGTGCCATGCAAACCTCCAGAAGCCAGGCAGCAGCACTGTTCCCTCTCTGAACCCTCCTCCCACACAGAGCCACAAAGTGGTGAGGTGGGTTGCCCCACCCTGGTGAATACCTAAGGCTATGCCCCACAAACTTTACAGGTACCTTTTCTAAGACAGGTAGTCAAAGCAACTCTACCTAATCCACAGAAACAAACACAGGGAGGTTGCTGAACTGAGGAGACAAAGAAATATGGCCCAAATGAAACAACAGAACAAAACCCCAGAAAAAGAACTAAGCAAAATGGAGATAAGCAATCTATCACATGTAGAGTTCAAAACACTGGTGATCAGAATGCTCAAAAAACGCATTGAATATAGCAAAAAACATAAGGGAAGAAGTGAAGGTTACACTATTGAATAAAGAAAAATATACAGGGAACCAAAAGAAGAGAGGATGAAACTGATAATCAAATCAATGATTTGGAACACAAGGCAGGAAAAAGCATTCAATCAGAACAGCAGGAAGAAAAAAGAATTAAAAAAAAAAAAAGACAGGCTTAAGAACCTCTGGAACAACTTTAAACATACCAATATTCAAATCATAGGGGTGTCAGAAGGAGAAGAGGAAGAACAAGAAATTGAAAACTTATTTGAAAAAATAATGAAAGAAAACTTCCCTAAAGTGCCAAAGGAAATAGTCACACAAGTGCAGGAAGCACAGAGAGTCCCAAACAAGTTGGACCCCAAGAGGACCACATCAAGACACTTCATAATTAAAATGCCAAAGGTTAGAGGTAAGGAGACGATCTTGAAAGCAGCAAGAGAAAAACAGAGAGTTCCTAAAAAGGAGTTCCCATCAGACTCTCAGCTGATTTCTAAAAAGAAACTTTGCAAGCTGGAAGGGACTGGCAAGGAGTATTCAAAGTGATGAAAAGCAAGGCCTACAACCAAGATTACTCTGTCCAGCAAAGCTGTCATTTAGGATTGAAGGGCAGATAAAGTGCTTCCCAGACAAGGTAACACTGAAGGAGTTCATCATCACCAAGCCATTAGTACATGAAACATTAAAGAGACTTATTTAAGAAAAAGAAGATGAAAGCTATTAAAATGGCAACAAAGTCACAACTATCAATAACTGAATCTAAAGAAACAAACTAAGCAAACAACTAGAATGGGAACAGAATAATGGATATGCAAATCATTTGGAGGGTTATCAGTGGGAAGGGTGAAGGGGGAGAAAGGGAAAAGGTGCGGGGATTAAGAAACATAATTGGTAGGTACAAAATGTCAAGAATAGTATAGGAAATGGAGAAACCAAAGAACTTATACGCATGACCCACGTACATGAACTAAGGGGGTGAATTGCTGGAGGGAAAGGGGTACCCAGTGGAGGGTGCCAAAGGGGGAAAAATTGGGACAACTATAATAGCATAATCAATAAAACATACTAACAATTAGTGAATAAGTATACTAAGGTGAATAATTCTTCTAGAACATGGAATAAAGTAATAATCTGGGAAAACTATGAGAGAAAAGATGCAAAGTATGGAGGACAGAGTGAGACATTAAGTGTCTATATAATAGAAGTTTTAGTAGAAAAACAAATGAGATAGAGAGCAAACTATTATCAAGTAAAGACTTGAGAATCAAATTAGAAAAGGTTCAGGGACTAACAGGATTAGTGAATGAAGAAGAGACATAGCTATGTCCTGAGAAGTTACTAAAACAAATAGAGGATCTATAAACCAATAATAATTTGCCCTTAAAGGAAAGATAATCAACAAACACAGTTTGGCCATGATTATTGATAAGCTATTTGCAAGATTATTTAAGGGATCAGAAAATACTCGTAAGACTTTGAATAGAAGGGTGGAAATTTCAGTAGTCATATCAAATGACACATGCATCATTTCACATGTCATTCTAAATGATAGGATGTCTGCATCAATGTCAGACTTAATTCCTTTCTTGTTTTTTATTTATTCACTCACTACCCATAGCTGCTGAGCCTTCAGTGCTAGATGCTGGGGATACACAGCTGAATAAGGCATATTCCCTGCCCACAGGGAGTGGGGAGTCAGGTGAAAGGCAAATAATGTCAATAGGTATGGTCTGTGAGAGACCAAGGAAGGCTTCTCAGTGGCAGAGATCTTGAGCTGGAAATCAGGGAAGAAGGGGTGTTATGGACAGAAGAAGCTGCATGAGCCAAAATATGAAGGCAAATTTGTTTTAATTTAGTTCTCATAGTCATAGCCTTTCCTTCGCCACTGCGCTTTTAGTTTTGCAACATTGGAACACCAGAGCAACTATTTTTTAGGAAAATTAACATCTTCATTCATAGTTTCAATGACCTTCTCCATATGAAGAGGTGCACATATTAAGGCAAAAGGTTAAAAAGAGAAAGAAAGGACAAGTATCTTTTTTTTATTGTTCAAGGACAGTTGTCTGCATTTCTCCCCCACTACTCCCCCAATCCCAGCCATCCCCACCTCCCACCCCTAATCTCACCACCCTTGGTTTTGTCCATGTGTCCTTTATTGGTGTTCCTGAAAACGCTCTCCCCTTTCCCCCCCATTATCTCCTCCCACCTCCCCTCTGGTCACTGTGAGGTTGTTCTTAATTTCAGTGTCTCTGGTTATATTTTGCTTGCCTGTTTTTTTTGTTGATTAGGTTCCAGTTAAAGGTGAGATCATATGGTATTTGTCCCTCACTACCTGTCTTATGTCACTTAGCATAAAGCTCTCCAGGTCCATCTGCGCTGTTGCAAAGAGCAGGAGATCCTTCTTTCTGCTACATAGTATTCCATCAAGTAAATGTACCACAGTTTTTTGATCTATTCATTTACTGATGGGCACTTTGATTGCTTCCAGAACTTGGCTGTTGTAAATTGTGTTTATATGAACATTGGGGTGCATAGGTTCTTTTAGATTGGTGTTTCGGGAGTCTTAGGGTAGAGTCCCAGCAGTGGAATTGCTGGGTCAAAGGGCAGTTCCATTTTTCGTTTTCTGAGGAAATTCCATACTGTTTCCCACAGTGGTTGCACCAGTCTGCATTCCCACCAAAAGTGCACTAAGGTTCTCTTTTTTCCACATCCTCTCTAACACTTGTTATTTGTTGATTTGTTTTCGATGGTCATTCTCACCAGTGAGTATCTTAAAGACAAAGCACTTGCACCTCTGGTAATTCACTATCTCCAGAGTTGAACGTTTTGATATGAAATATATTGACCATCTAATTCATTCAATAAGCACCAAGGAAGAAACCATGCTTACTCTATGGCTTATGCCTTGCTGAATTGGCTGTCAACATTCAAGTCATAAATAATAATAATGGCACACAAAAGCCAGGAAAGGCGAGAATGCAAAAATGTTAACCTACCCAAGTTGTACATGGATATTATCTCTCAATATCTAGATAAACTTTCCAAGGTTGTTTTATGATATGAAAAAATGTACTATAAAGTCAAGTTACCATTATAATGAGAACCTTAGACTTTCACAGTTTTGTCTTTTCCTAAGCATTATGGCTTAAAAATCTTCACATCGTATTACAGGAAGTTTCATATTAAGAAATAGAAGCAGATTGTCCTTTGCATTTGTGAGTAATTCTTTTCCTCTGTGGAAATAGGAGCACATACTATGGAAGCAATTTTTCAGTACAGATCATAGATTTTCTTGATTCCCTTCATTCTTTCTTACCAAGTCCAGCTGAGGCCCAGCAGCTCACTCTCATTCTGAGGATGTCTGAGAGAGGAGTCACGTTGCCTGAGACAAAGAAGCTGATAGTCTGTAATTGTGAGCACATGTGGGACAGAACCCCCAGCCTCTAACTGGTCACTAAGCATGGGATCTATATTATTATGGTAGAAGACCACTCTGTATATTTGCAAATTCACTTAACTAAAACTAAATAAATGTGTGTTGACCACCTTTGATGTTCCTGCATAGTGTGCCATGCACTAGGCACACTACAAAATACATAGATTGAAGTATTCTCCCCACCCAAACGCACAGCAAGATTATAATTTACTGGAAAAGTGGTCAATTAGACAAGGATTTTGCAAGATAGTGTACAATTAAAGAAGTACAAAGTATTCTGAGGGTTTATGGGGAGAAATTATAGGAAAGAATCAAAAGTAGATTCCTACAAAGGAAACCAGTAAGATAAAAATTTAAACATGAACAGGATTTTTTTAAACCCAAACTTATTTAAATATATTAATTTTGAGTAAATTCAACCCCACTTACATAGAAATAGACATCAAGTTTCAAATGTCTCCATTTCTAAGTTCGTTCCCTGTTCTGCCAGTTCTCTCAGTGAGTTTTTGTGAAGCTGCCCTTTCTGTGCAGGAGGGAGAGAAGAGACTCTTCAGGAAAGCCTGGGGTTGTCACAACTTCTTACCAGAACCACGATGCAGCTCAAGATCCATTTCAGTTGATCATTTTCAGTTGATCATTTGATCTTATTTCCATTTGCCTTGTGAATGGCATTTACATTTTAACAGAATCAGTGCTATTCAGAGTGTTTGGTAGAATTAATGTATCGCAGTTCAGTAAGTCTTCAAAGTATATGTAATATTTTGTTTTGAATGTAACAAAAATGTTTAACTAATAATGGTTATAGAAATAACTGAATAAAAATATATCTTTCTCATTTCAAAGAAACCTCATACAAAAAATACAGAGATAAATATATCCAAGAGACTCTGGTTCAGAGTGATGTGTATAATTTTGGAAGTGTCACTATTATAAACAGAAATTTCTCTCAGTTTTGAAAAAATTCTAATCGCCTGTGGCAATTTTCTGAGAAAATTGTTCTTTCATATAGTGGAGTCATGTGACATGTATTTCATTCAGATTTTGTACAAGAATTTAAGAAAATATAGTACTTTTTAAAAAATATATTTTATTGATTATGCTATTATAGTTGTCCCAATTTTCCCCCTTTGGCACCCTCCACTGGGTACCCCTTTCCCTCCAGCAATTCACCCCCTTAGTTCATGTACGTGGGTCATGCGTATAAGTTCTTTGGTTTCTCCATTTCCTATACTATTCTTGACATTTTGTACCTACCAATTATGTTTCTTAATCCCCGCACCTTTTCCCTTTCTCCCCCTTCACCCTTCCCACTGATAACCCTCCAAATGATTTGCATATCCATTATTCTGTTCCCATTCTAGTTGTTTGCTTAGTTTGTTTCTTTAGATTCAGTTATTGATAGTTGTGACTTTGTTGCCATTTTAATAGCTTTCATCTTCTTTTTCTTAAATAAGTCTCTTTAATGTTTCATGTACTAATGGCTTGGTGATGATGAACTCCTTCAGTGTTACCTTGTCTGGGAAGCACTTTATCTGCCCTTCAATCCTAAATGACAGCTTTGCTGGACAGAGTAATCTTGGTTGTAGGCCTTGCTTTTCATCACTTTGAATACTCCTTGCCAGTCCCTTCCAGCTTGCAAAGTTTCTTTTTAGAAATCAGCTGAGAGTCTGATGGGAACTCCTTTTTAGGAACTCTCTGTTTTTCTCTTGCTGCTTTCAAGATCGTCTCCTTACCTCTAACCTTTGGCATTTTAATTATGAAGTGTCTTGATGTGGTCCTCTTGGGGTCCAACTTATTTGGGACTCTCTGTGCTTCCTGCACTTGTGTGACTATTTCCTTTGGCACTTTAGGGAAGTTTTCTTTCATTATTTTTTCAAATAAGTTTTCAATTTCTTGTTCTTCCTCTTCTCCTTCTGACACCCCTATGATTTGAATATTGGTATGTTTAAAGTTGTTCCAGAGGTTCTTAAGCCTGTCCTTTTTTTTTTTAATTCTTTTTTCTTCCTGCTGTTCTGATTGAATGCTTTTTCCTGCCTTGTGTTCCAAATCATTGATTTGATTATCAGTTTCATCCTCTCTTCTGTTGGTTCCCTGTAGGTTCCCTGTATATTTTTCTTTATTCAATAGTGTAACCTTCACTTCTTCCCTTATGTTTTTTGCTATATTCAATGCGTTTTTTGAGCATTCTGATCACCAGTGTTTTGAACTCTACATGTGATAGATTGCTTATCTCCATTTTGCTTAGTTCTTTTTCTGGGGTTTTGTTCTGTTGTTTCATTTGGGCCATATTTCTTTGTCTCCTCAGTTCAGCAACCTCCCTGTGTTTGTTTCTGTGGATTAGGTAGAGTTGCTTTGACTACCTGTCTTAGAAAAGGTACCTGTAAAGTTTGTGGGGCATAGCCTTAGGTATTCACCAGGGTGGGGCAACACACTTCACTTCTTTGTGGCACTGTATGTGGAGACGCTGTTGGAGAGGGGACAATGCTTCTGAGGCTTGCTCAGCACTTGCCCCATTTCCAATCACTTCACCCCCTTCCTGTATGTGATGGAAGCCCATCTAGCTTCTGCCCCAGCAGTTCCCAGAATGGGTGGGTCTGTGTTCATTCTAGGATCATGCAGGCCCTTTAAAGACTCTTCTGAGATATCAGCAGTTTCTTCTGCCACTCAAATTCCCACTGATTTTTACAGCCAGAAATTATGAGGCTTTATTTTCCCATCTCTGGTACCATGGGCTGTGTGGTCTAGGCTGGGATTGGGATCACTTGCTCCCAAGGTACCCTTCCTGATTTTATTTGCCATAAGTGAGTGTAGGACCACCCATTCTTCCAGCCACCTCACTGCCACCACACCATGTCCTCTGTGCCCCGGCTTCTCATATCTGACCCTCCTACCCCTCTGGATGAATGTGGCTCCTTGAAATTCTTGGTTGTCAGACTTTCATACAGTTCAATTTTCTGGCAGTTCTGGATGTTTTTTGTTTTGAGGTTAATTGTGATCCTTCTTATTGTGCAAGGAGGTGAAGCATGTCTACCTATGCTTCCATCTTGACAGGAAGTCTCTCACTAATTGTTTTCAAAATATGCATTCTTAGTTTACTTCCTTTTAATACAATATTCATTTATTAAAGCAAATGGCTGAGGAACCTGATAAAACAGAAAATGATACAGAGATCTAAATTATTAACAGGCCCATATATCTATTATCCTCTCGATGACCATTTGAGATGTCAAAAATATTTTAAGTCACTCAGGCCTTTAAATAGCACTTCTTTTTATTTTGTATTGTGTATCAGAATCCAATTACATTTATTTAGTATCAATTACTTGCCTCAATTTGTATCTTGCACTCTTCTACATGTAGTGGGGATACAAAACATATAGTATTATTTATTCTCTGAGGTACATAATAATCTCTAATCTTTATATTTTACACTAAAATGTAAGGTAACACTTGTGATTTGGGAAGCCTGAGATATGCCTCATGATGATATACACATCTCCGGAGACAGCTGTCCCTGGGAAATGTCTGGATTTGCTCTCTTTGGAAGATGACATTAGCTGTGGGATAGAAGCACAAGGAAGACATTGGGACCTAAAGTTAGAGCCCAGTTGGAGTTCTGGCTTTGCCTCTTACAACTGAGTGACCTCATTTTATCTGCCTGTGAAATAGAGAGCATTATACTGACCTAATTGGGTAATTATGAAAATTAAACAAGATGGCACACTCTTCAAAGTAATTTGTGATCTAAGAAGTGCATTCTGTAATCTTATCTTAATAGAATTGCCTCTTCTTGTAACTACCCAAATTAGCATTCATGAATTATTCTAAGTTAGAAACAGAGAAAAAAGAATCCAGATATCTTCCTCTTCAAAATGTCAACCTTAAGACCAAATTAAATTTCTCTGTTTGGAAATAACCCTTTGCAATATAAATCAGCAAATATATGCTACAAGCCAGACACACATGCCATACACATGCAGCTTTCTTTAAAGGGTCAGGTAGTACAGATTTTAGGCTTTGTGGGCCACATGGTCTCTGTCATGACCCTCAACTTTGCTATTATAGCACAAAAGCAGCAGCTGACAATATGCAAACATATGGGCTTGGCTGTGCTCCCATAAAACTTTACAGAAACAGGTGGCAACCCAGATTTGGACAATGGAACAGAGTTTACTAACACCCGTGCTAGGTGACACTGAGATGAAGAAGGCAAAGTCCCTGACATAATTGACTGGCTATTCTAGTGGAGACAATACTCAGTAATCAAAAAATAAACAATATACAATGAAATGGAAGATGTTATTAAAGTGCCATAAAGAAAAGTGAAAGTAGAATAAATGAATCAAGAGGAATGAGGAGAAGCTATTAATATTTTATTTTTATTTAAAGATTATTATGTTTTTATTTTTAGAGAGAGAGGAAGGGAAGGAGAAAGAAAGGGAGAGAAACATCAATGTGTGGTTGCCTCTCATGTGGCCCCCACTGGGGATATGACCTGCAACCCAGCCATGTGCCGTGACTGGGAATCGAACCAGTGACCCTTTGGTTTGCAGGCCCACTCTCAATCCACTGAGCTACACCAGCCAGGGAAGAAGCTATTAATATTTCAGATGGGCAGGCAGAGAAGTCCTCTCTGAAGTATTATTACTTGACAAGAAACTGGGATAAAGAAGAAATGTCCTGTCTACCAGGTGAAAGAATATTCAAGAAAAACATAGAAGATGCGAAAGCTGTCATAGATTATAATGGTTTGAGTAGTAGCTCTCTAAGAGATACGTCCACCAGGTACTTTAAAATAGGACCTTACTTGGAATAAGCATCTTTGCAGATGATCTTAAGTAAGGGATCTTGAGATGAGATTATCCTAAGCTAGGATGAGGCCTAAATATAATAACCAGTCCTTATAAGAGAAGAAAAAGGGAAAGAGACACAGAAAAGAGGGCGAAGACCATGTGAAGACAGAGGCAGAGATTGGAGTCACACAGCTAAGAGGCAAGGAACATCAAAGACTGCCGACATTCACTAGAAGCTCAAAGTAAGGCATGGGACACAGTCACCCTCCCTGCCTCCAGAGGGAATCAACGCAGCCAACATCTGGATTTCAGATTTCTTGTCTCCGCCACTATGAGAGAATAAATTTCTGTTATTTTAAGTCACCCAGTTTGTGGTAATTTGTTAATGCAGCTCTAGGAGATGAATGCAGATGGAAATATGCTTGGTCTGTTCTAGGAACAGCAAAACCAGTGTGTCTAGCTACAGCCAAGCGGGCAGAGCCAAAAGAGGTAATCAGGGCAGACATTCATATGTTTAATGGCTGACCTGACAAGGGCACCCATCAATCAGAACAGATGACCATCATTAGGCCCTGCCTGTGCATATGGATGTTTTCCACCTGAGAGCTTAGAGGAAAGGCTGGGGAGACAGGCAGAGGCCTGATTTTAGTGAGATTTGTACACCATAAAAAAGAGTTTGGATTTTACTTTGAGCATAAATGGACTCTTTTGGGAGGTTCCTAGCAGGGGAGGGACATGATTTGATGTCTGATTTTATAAATATCATTCTAGATGCTCTGTGGGGGGAAATGACTATAGTAGGAGGACAAGAGAGGAAGCAGGATGGTTAGCTAGCTCTTTCCTGACTCAGGACTGCCACACAAGATTCTACAGGCTTTGCACAGCACAATCTCAGGGGTGCCATTCACAGCATAAATATTGTATATTTGTCACATGACATACATATGTGTCACAATTGATTTTCAGCAGAGGCAGTAATATGTCTTCTTTGGAGAAAAAAAAAAACCCAGTATAGAATGGCAATATTTCAAGAGATAGTTGAGTCTAGAGAAAGTAATGTCTTTTCCAAATTTGCACAAGAGCACGGTGGGGGATGATGATACTTGGGCCTTGAACAAGTGGTGAGAAGTATTGAGAAGAGGTCAAACTCAAAGTAGATTATGGGGGTAGAATCGATGGCCTTGCTGCTGTCTGGAATGAGATAGAAGAGTCAAGGACAACACATTACCTTTTTGATGTGAGCCACTGGGTGATATAATTTATCCAGATGGGACAAACAGGTGAGTTTGTAGAGTAGGGAATGGACTCAAGAGTTATTTTTCTTCTATTACCTTTGAAATACCTATTAAATATCCAAGAGATCATATAAGCAGGTGCATAGACTGAACTGGAAGTTCATTTCTGATAGACTCTTCCCCCGCAATATTATATCAGGAAATAATGTAATAAATTGATGTTACCTTTCCTCCTAATAGTGTAAGGTTGACTGGATGAACTGGATGCAGATCTAATGCCCAAAGACAAAAATAAAAGCATTCTTCAAAAGGTGCTTGGAATTGAC